>NW_021576475.1:0-7817 GCF_001605985.2 Dendrobium catenatum
AGGTTAGGCCGATGTTTACTTTACTGCTGTGTGCCAAATTTTTAGTGATTTTACTGCATGTTGTGAATGAAATTGCTTTGTTGTGTCTGCTAACTTTTTTTATTATACTCTATGGATAATTGATGTGTTTGGAGACTAGATTACCCCTAGGATAGGTACGATATGGATGTTCATACAATTTTCTATAGGTGGCCACGCTCATGCAGGGCAAAACAAAGGGGACTAAGTAAAAAAACTTAATTATTATAAATGCTTGCATAGGTGCTTCAGCTGCTAAAGCCCCCAAATAATAAAAAGAGCGTGGTCAGTGTGTTTATTTATTTTTCTGCACATATATAACGTCTTGGGAATAAATATTTTTGATTCATTAACTGCTTAAGATAACCTTGCAGGAGAGTCTAAAATTTTTCATTTTCACATAAATGTAATTTATGTAAGTGTCAAGTGTTGTGAAAGTAGAGTTTTGAGTTGGGATACATAGGTCCAAAGCTTGGACTCCAAAGAGAAAAGGATACCTTTAGGGGAGTAGCCCTTTTCTATTTGGTGATCCAAATTTGGATCACTTCTTTCCTACTCAAAGAGGAAAGAGTGGCCTTCCCCTTAAAGAAAGTGTCCTCTTATCCATTTGGGTAGACTACTAAAAAGAATCCAAGGAATCCGAAGAGGAGCCTGAAGGATAACAAGATTGAAGAATTGGAGACAAAAGTATGTCACTAGTAGGTTTAGAATCCGGGTTATTGTCAGTGGTGCCCGACCACTTTACTTTCTACAAAATTCTAGTTTGTAATATGCAAGACGACTTTGCCTATAGATATTCATTAATTAATTCATTTATATTTTATTTGTTGAAGTGACTGCGTATAGAACTACCTACTTTTCTTAGTTTTTTTACGTTTGTGTGTCGCTTTTATTTTCACCTGGACTCGTGAGACTCGTGAGAGTGTGAAAGTTTTATATTCATAGTTATAAAGTTTAAAATTTTAGTGATTCTAAATAACATAGAAAGATAATGAATTTAGGGAATTAGCCGGGGATCGACCCCGGGGTGGCATACATATTTTTGCATTTCTTCTCTCCATGCTTTAGACCCTTCCCCGCCTGCGGGTAGAGTCCGAATAGTCTGACCTATGAGGACGAGGTGCCGGACCTGGGGAGGCCCAGTCTTATTAAAAATTATTTTTTAATCCTGTTTTTAAAATTTCAAGCATATTTGATTTGAAGTTGTCAACCAGCACGCATTGCATTAGAAATAAATTAAAAGAGTCAAAATTTTAATTGCAATAGTTCTTAGCATTTTGCACCCAACATAAGTCAAAGAGGTAATTAGGGAAATCTCTAGATTTCGGCCCCAACTCTCAAAATTTTTAAATAAAACGTCCCTATCACTCTTTCATAAAAGATAGGACTCATCTATTTTAAATCGATTAGGTGGTTAGCTGGCTCCCCAATCCAGGCCGGGGTAAGTCCAGGTTCTGAACTACAATAGTTAGGTTCAGACGACTGTGGTCTAGTGTTCAAATTAGATTTAAGATCTGGGGCAAATCTTTGATTATAAGACCCCAAACTTTTAGAATTTAATCCCAAATTTCTAATTAAATGTTCAACTTTCATTAAATATTATTTCAATCCATAACATAAAGCCCAACACTTATATTAAGTTGGGATACTTTCGGATGGTTTCGAAATCTCAAAGTGTCCCCAACTCTTCTCTATTTAATTCTACTAATAACAACTCAATTTTGACCCATTCCCTTTTGAGTTTCCAAAATTCACCTCTCTTTTTTATATCACTCCTAGAAAATCTAACAAAATTTTGCAATTATTTTAATCTAGAGTTTTCATAGGAGACTTTGTCTCCCTACGATGTAATTAACTACGAGGTCTTGCACTCGTAGGAGATTTAGAACCACACACTCACCTGATTTCAAAAATTAATTTTTTCAAAATTCATAATGGATTCCTTTGGGAAAGATCAAAAGATGATCGTTATTATTACATTCAAAGAATTATCATTGAATGGTATTTCTCCCTCTAGGGAGATACATCTTTCTTTGATAAGGCTTTGGATATGAACTTATCAATTAGACTTCTTGAATACTGTAGCTGGGTATACAGTTGAACCTCGTTTTGACCCTTTCGGGGCCATATGAAGTTCACTTTAGCATCCGATCATAATATTCAAAATGAATTTCATAATTCTAAATATGAACACCGTTATGAAATTTTATTTTCACCTTTCAAGTTGATATACTCTTTCTAACGGGATGATTTGATTTTAGAATTAGAATTTAACTTTAACTCCCAAAGAAAACCATGCTTTGAAATATACGCTTTCAAAATTCCACCAACACCGGGCAAGGTGGGGAACTGGCTATCCTAGCTACCCTCTCCTCCCCCTGAGCAATAGTAAGGGGGTAGAAGTGACTCCCCTTGAGGAGGGGAGAGAAAGCATGAATAGGCAGCTCCTCAATAGCCTCATGCTCTACTTAGCCTTGGAGATCTTTTTCCTAAGTCTCCTCAGATAGTTCTTTCTCAGGTTCTTAGTGGCAAAGGTAAATCCAGAACTGGATCCTTCCTCAAAAATAGACTTAACTTCAGTAGACACCTCAACAACTGGTTCAGACTATTTCTGCTCATCCCTGACTACTGGCAAGGTGGGTGCATATCCCACAATCAACTCAACCACTAAGGGAACTTCCTTACTGGCATCCAAGCTAACTATCTAGTGTCCGTTCATAGAAAACTAAAGGGTATTAAATCCCATCCCAAAAATGATAGTGCTTCCTTGGTCATTCACTATTGAGGACAGCTCTCGATCGAAAGAGAAGATTAATTTGCTAGCTATTTGGAATTTTTTGTAATTTAGAGAAGGGATTAGAATTAGATTTTTTATTGAAAGGAAAAAAATTTTGAAGATTAAGGCTCATAAGGGGATCCTAACCCTCCAATACATATTGAGTAGTACAAATTGTTACTCAACATATATTAGTAGGGTAAAGAGATCAGATATGTGCTAGGGAAGAATTTAATTTTGTAAAACATGTTAGCCCACAGGAGGATTCCATGGGATGACATGTGATAACTTGAGATTCAAAGAGAATTTTTAAAGAAAATTTGAACTTTGTGAGATTTAAGGTTGGTTTCTTACAAATTCCAAAATACAACGGGCAGAGTTTCCCCTTGCCCAAAGGCTTATGGATCTGTGAGAAAACTCAAGTAGAGTGGGTAGCCTAACTCTCCTCACCTATAAAGGCTAAAAAGGAGGTGAAGGGTTAAGACCAAAGTATGTTTTTTTTAGCAAGATTAGGATCTCTAAACATCCTTTTAATCTTAAGAATTTATGTATTGAGTTAAGCATCATTAATATAAATTCATAGGACTGGAAGGGAGATCTCAAAAACCTGATTTGACGCTATCGCCCTACCGGTTAGCCCGAGGGCAGAAGGTCAAAATCAAAATCAACACTTAGTTAAAAAGAAGTTTGGAGGCATGACCTCTCTTTTCAATATATATTTTATTTTAGATGTTGGCCACACTCACCCAAGAAATAAATGGGGAGAGTGACCAACAGAAGAAAGGGTAGTTAAGACTACCGATGAAACAAAATTTTGTCTCTATTAAAGATGGATAAAGAGATTTAGTCTCACCAGGCGTGCCATTTTTGTTGTTTATGTAATTTTAAAAGCAGGTTTTGAAAATGTTAGTTTTCTTGGGGAATTTTAAAATTGAATTCTAAAATTAAATCATCTTGTTAGAAAAGCATATCACCTCGAGAGGTGAAAATAACGATATTCATACTTAGAATTATAAATTCCATCTTGAGTATTGTAGCAGGATTCTAAGAGAACTTCATATGACCTCGAAGGGTCAAAATGAGGTTTATCTAAATATACCACTATAATAGTCAAGAAGTGTGATCGTTAAGTTCACATCCAAAGCCTTATCAAAGAAAGATGTATCTCCCCAAATGGAGAAAATATCATTCAATGATAAATCTTTGAATGTGATAATAATGATCATCTTTTGATTTTTTCCAAAGGAATCTAATAAAAATTTTGAAAAAATTAATTTTTTAAAATCAAGTGGATGTGTGGTTCTAAATCTCCTACGAGCGCAAGCTCTCGTAGTTAATTACATCGTAGGGAGACAGAGTCCCTTACAAAAACTCTTGATTAAAATAGCAATAAAATTTTGTTATATTTTTTAGGAGTGATATCAAAACGAGGTGGATTTTAGAAACTCAAAAGGGAATTGTTCAAAATTGAACAATTATTAACAGAGTCAAGGGAAAAGAGTAGGGGACACTTTGAGATTTTGAAACCATCCAGAAGTGTCCCAACTTAATCTAAGTGTTCGGCTTTATATTTTGGGTTGAAAGAAGATTTAATTAGAGTTGAGTATTTTATTAAAAATTTTGGATTATATTCCTGAAGTTTGGGGTCTTATAATCAAAGATCTGTCCCGAATCCTAAATCTAATTTGGACACTGGACCACAGTTGTCCGAACCTAAGTAATGTAGTGTAAGGCCTAGACTTACCCCAGCCTGGATTGGGGAGCCAGCTAACCACCTAATCAATTTAAAATACATGAGTCTGGTCTTTTATGAAAGAGTGGTAGGGACATTTTATTTAAGGCTTTAGAGAGCTGGGGCCGACATCTAGAGATTTCCCTAATTGACCCCTTTGACTTATGCTGGGTGCAAAATGCTAAGGACTAATGCAATTAAACTTTTTACTCTTTTAATTGGTTTTTAATGCAATGCGTGCTAGCTAAAAACTTCAAATTAAATATGCTTAAAAGTTAAAAAATAGGCTTAGAAAATAATTTTTTAGAAGACTGGGCTTCCCCAGGTCCGGCACCTCGTCCTCATAGGTCAGACTATCCGGACTCTACCTGCAGGCGAGGAAGGGTTTAAGGCAAGGAAAGAAGTAGTGCAGAAATATGCATGTGACCCCGGGGTGGATCCCCGGTTAATTCCCTAAATTTCATTATCTTTCTATGTTATTTAGACTCACTAAATTTTAAACTTTAAGATTTTGTGTATAAAACTTTTCACACCCTTACGAGTCTCACGAATCCAGGCGAAAACAAAAGCGACACACAAATACCAAAAAATTAGAAAAAGCAGACAATCCTAAAGGAAATCATCTCAACACATCAAATGTAAATGAATTAATCAATAATTGTCCATAAGTAAAGTTTCTTTGCTTATTACAAACCAGAATTTACAGAAAATAAAGTGGTCGGGCACCACTGACAACAACTCGGATTCTAAACCTAGTAGAGACGCAAGTGGTTTTAAATGGGATACTTTTGTCTTCAATTCTTCAATCTTGTTCTCCTTCGGACTTCTCTTCTTCGGACTCCTTGGATTCTTCGTAGTGGGCTATCCAAATGGATAAGAGGGCACTTCCTTTGAGGGGAAGGGCACTCTTTCCTCTTTGGGTAGGGAAAAAGTGATCTGAATTTGGACCTCCAAATAGAAAAGGGCTACTCCCCTAAGGGGTGTCCCTTTCTCTTTAGAGTCCAAGCTTTAGACCTATGTATCCCAATTCAAAAGTCTACTTTCACAACACTTGACATTTGCACAAATTACTTTTAATATGAAATAAAATTCTAGACTCTCCTGCAGGGTTATCCTAAGCAGTTAATAAATCAATAATATTTTCAAGTAGTTATATATGTGCATAAAAGTAAATAAACACACTAGTCATGCTCTTTTTATTATTTTGGGGGCTTTAGCAGCTGAAGCACCTATGCAAGCATACTTATAATTGAATTTATTTTATGTAGCCCCCTTTTTTTATTATCCTGCATGAGCGTTTCCATCTGCATAAAATTATGTGAATATCTAGATCGTTCCTATCCTAAGGGTAATCTAGTCGCCAAACACATCAATCATCCACAGACTGCAGTAAAAAAGTAAGCAGATAAACAAGGCAATGTCATCCACAACATGCAATAAAATCACAAAAAAACTGGCACATAGTAGTAAAATAAATATCGGTCTAACCTAGATCTAGAGTTGGTTGTCCTAGCAAACCATCTAAAGTGTGTGAAAGGGGTCGTGTGGCTGGGGTAGATCCTAAGTTGGGTGATTAGTTAAAGTTATCTAAAATTTTGAGTTTGTTAAGGGTTAAGGGAAATTTATGTTGGAATTTGAATATTAAATTGTTAATAATTTTATTTAAATATATTTTAAAGGTTAATTGATTACTACCTTTATTTCACACCGAGGCTGTAAAGTTTATTTCACCTTCTTTGGGGCCAAGCTAAAAGCCTCGTAGGCCTGGGTTACCTAGTAGTAATCGGGGTTGATTAAGTTAATTTAAATTGGTTGGAATTAAAGGAGTAGATTAATATTAAAAAGAATTAATTACTAATTTTAATGGGTTGGTTAAGCATTTTAAGAATTAAGTTAGAAAATTATGGAATTTTATGAAATATTGGATTTAAGAATTATCTAAATAAGTTAATTAAGGGGTTAAAAGTTAACTTTTAGAATTAAGGTGAATTATATAAGTTTCAGATTTTTAATAAATATTAGGCCTTATTATGAGTTTTTAGACTAGTGGCACACTCAATTTAGAGTTTTCTATGAAAAGTTCTGAATTTTATAAGTTTGGACCCATTTTTAACCTAAGGTTGACCAAAATATTGACCTTTTGAGTTTGACCAAATTTTGGGGGTTTGAAATTTTCACTGAATGGGAGTTGAATTAAGGTCAGTTAGAGATATTTTAGGTAATTTTTGGAATTAATCTTAAATAGATTGATTAGGAAGCCTAATGATCTCTAAAAAAATCATTGAAATATCTTCTATGGATGAGTGATATACTAAGTTTACTAATTCAAAGTCTCAAGTTAGGGAACTTTTATTTGGTCCGGTGAATAGTCGGTATATCACACGTGCACATCTTAAATCTATGACAACCCGATATTGTTAGGTATTTCTCGGTATTGGTCTTCACATAGCGGTATTTATCATTATTTCCACGTAATACCTAGCAATACCGAGCAAATACCGAGTGATACCAAGTAATACCGAGTTTTCTTAGAAAAACTCAGTATTGCTCGGTATTGGTTTTTACATAGCGGTATTTCTCGTTATTGCCAACCAATACCTAGCAATACCTAGTGATACCGAGTAAATACAGAGTGATACCGAGTAATACCGAATTTTCCTAAAAAAACTTGGTACTGCTCGGTATTACTTGATATTGCTCAGTATTGGTCTTCACAGAGCGGTATTTCTCTTTATTGCCAAGCAAGACCTAGCAATACCAAGAAATACCTAGTGATACCGTGCAAATTTTGAGTTCTGGTCCGGGTCAAGTCGTCAGATCGTGCGGTAAAGAGTAAGAGCACGTGACGCAATCCCAGTGGTGACTAAACGTAGAGCTACATCGGGTCGCCTAACCTAATAATTGTTCCATGTTAGGGGAGCATTCATCCTAATAAAAAAAAGTTATATTTTCTCTATATAAATCCTTAATTTTTGTCCTTAAGGATGTCACTAAGTTAAATAGGTTTAAATCAAAGTTTCTAACCCTTGAACTTAACATATAAGTAAACACATACAATTAAACAAGTCCTTAAATCTAGGAGAGCCTAAACTAAGTGGTGTGTGTTTCCTTAACATGCAAAGACTAAACATGACACACAAAATTAAGATAAGATTAGTGAGCAATCAAGAAAAGATTATTCACTAATCATCCCAATTAATTCTATTCAAATATGTTTAACCCATGTTTAAAGTTTCAAAAGACCTCTCAACATTAAAATTTATATAGATATAATTTTAAAATAGTTTTAAT
>NW_021576475.1:8312-11073 GCF_001605985.2 Dendrobium catenatum
ATTTTAAAACACATAGATTAATTTATAATGATTTTATTATATAGAAAAATAAATTTTAATACTTAAAATAATTTTAAACATTTTTTCTGGGATTAAAAAAAAGATTTAAAACACATTTTAAATCAATTTAAAAGGATTTGGCGGTGGGAAGCCACGTGGCATCACCAGATTCGCCCGGTCAAAGCGCGCGGAGGTGGCAATGATTTGGCTGACTCGGATGAATACACGGTGGAGGCTGACACGCGTCACTCGCTGGATGTCTCACGCAGTTTCACTTAACCACGTAGGCAATCCGTCTACTCTGTTGGATCGCCGCGGGTTTGATCTGACGGCGGAGATCGAATCCCGTTGTTCGATCTCTGTGGAAGAAGATTGGACTGTGGAAATTAGATCCCACACTCTCAAATCAAAGGTCCAGATGCCGTCGGATGGTGGATCAAGTGAAAGACATATCGCACGGTCTGATCAAGCAGTGGAAAGGCTAGATCTTGACCGTTGATCGCGTGATCAACGGTCCAGAAAATGTATATTCACAGCAGACTATGAATGACGCCCTAAATCCATTTTTTTGTTCGTTCGTTCGATACAGTTGATGAAACTTAATGAAATTTTAAACGTAGACTAAGTAGATGAACAAAAATTGTGGGGAACTGATTTTGTGGCAAATAAACCACTTGATAAAAAGTTAAATCAACCTAAGTGTCCTAAGCTAGGTTTAGGATTTTATCACGATTTAAAGGACAGTTTACACCTCTTTTGGATTCTTTGAGCTTGTAGATTATCCACGATTAAGTTCCCAGTTGAATCCACACTTTGAAATGCCATGAATCGCCTAGAACAAGACTTGGACGGATTGGGAGTTGGACTCGCCGGAAAAGGCTTTAACAGTCGGGGTTTGAGTGGGGAGATGAGTGGGGAACTCCATAGAACTTAAATGAACAAAATATTTTGCTAGATGAGCTCTGGATGGGGTGAGAGAACGTTAGGATTAGAATGAATCTCAGAAATAGGATTTTGCCCTATTCAAAGTGGTCTGGATCAAATTGGACGGTTGTGATGCATTAGAGGCCTCCCCTAGATGAAGGACAAGTGTCCCAAACTAATGGAAGGCTACCCCAAAGGCTGGACATGCCTTGCTCCCATTGGGTGGACTTGGGATGAGTGGGGGGGCGGGGGGCCACTGCCATTTAAGGCTAAACCAAGGGCTGAGCTTGGTTAGGGAGCCTATTAGAGAACTTTCGCTCTCATTTAGGACTAACCTAGCTACCTAGATTAGTGGGAAGGAGGCTCACATGTGAGTTTGACCATGGATCTCCTCTTTGAACCCTTTGTTGACCAAATTGACCAGTCAAAAGGTCAAGGGGGTTGAGGTGGCAGCCAAAGGGGCTTGAGGAGCTGGTTGGGGTAAGTTCGAGGAGGTTTGATGGTTTGATATTGGAGTTTGAATGTATTAAAAGGGTTTGAGCTAGTTTGACCAAATCTCAATGTGTTGATTTAGTCAACATGAATTGAATTAAGTTGGCCAAATATTAAGAAAAATTAAGGTCATGATTTTAAGTTGGTTTGAGATTTAAAACATGTTGAATTGATTAAGAGCATTGTAATGATTCATATATGCTAACTTTGACTGACCATGGGTTTAGTTAACTTAATCAACTATTGATTGGATCAAGGGTTCAATCAAAGCCAAATCATTTAGGAATATGCTCAAGGAGTTTTGAATGAGGTTTGAATGCATCAAAAGTTTGATTCAAGGGTAGAAATAGCTTAAGGATTGATCTGGTCAACCTAGGTTGATTGGGTCAACCAGATTGACCCAAGGGATTAGTCATGGAAAGACATGTTTTATTTAATATTTGGAGACCTTTATTGGTGGTCCTTATGTCTGGGGAGGTCAATTCAATCAAAATGCTTGTTTTGACCCTTAAGGGCCTGTTTGGTCAACCTAGGTTGACTTGGTCAACCAAGTTGTCCCAGGGTTTGGGTTTGGATCCAACAAGTTTGGTTTGAAATTTGAAACTAGCTGGAAGTGGTTCCAAGCAATTTGGAGGTCATTTGGTTTGAAATCGATATTAATTTGAAGCCCTTTTTAAGCCCTAAGGGGTATTTTGGTCAAAAAAAGGTTGAATTGATCGACCAGGCTTGACCAGGGTCAGGGCTTAAGCCCATTGCACTCCTAGTGATGATTAGGATTCAATGGAAGATGTTTTGGGTTTTAATTTGAAAAGGGGATGTTAAAGTATATGAAAAACTCCAAAATTCCCCTAAAGAGGCATTTTGGTCATTTTGACCCCTGGTAAACTAGGGGTCAAAATGGGTCCACCAAAATGTAGTTTACTACACAATAGGTCAGGATCAAAGGTTTGGAAGAAATTGGAGGCTTTGTAGAAAGCTCCAAGGTCAAAATCCACTGGGTGGCAGGTCCAATGGCATATGCTGTAAATATTTGAAGGTTTTACAGCCTTTGGATTTTGATTAAGTTTATGAGATTAGAGAGCTCAGAATGGGCTCCAATTTGGAGGGTTGCCTCTAGATACATGTCTTATCAGTATTCAACTGATAGACTCTGAATCAGAAGTCATTTGACTGGATTTTGAAGTGTTTGAAAAATTCTTGGAAAAGGCTTTCACGACAAAGCCTTTGAACCTTAGATTTTTGGGTTTTAATTGGGTTTTGAGTTTGAATGAGTGGATTTGAATTATCCATATCATCTATAACCATTTAAGAGGATTATGAATGATAGGATATGATTAAAGTTTGA
>NW_021576476.1:0-259 GCF_001605985.2 Dendrobium catenatum
CCTTTGCTTGAGTGGTCTTTAAGTGTAGGGCAGTCAATTTTCACGTGTCCTGGTTTCCTGCAATTATAGCAAACAACATCATAAGTTTCTTTAACATGTTTATGATCCTTACCTTTTCTCCAATTTTGATGATGCTTTTGTTTCTTCCTTAGAAAGCTTTTGAATTGCCTTGTGATGAAGGCAACTTCATTGCTTTCAGACCTGGAAGATCCAGAATTCGATTTGTGCGCCTTTAATGCAACTATTTTCTCTTTCTTCT
>NW_021576477.1:0-298 GCF_001605985.2 Dendrobium catenatum
TTTCCTATAGGTGCAAGCCCCTATAGTTAATTACCCCACCTGATAACGAGAGAGAAATTTTTATTAAGGCTAGTCGTCAATCAAATATGTAGAATATACGTATTATCTGGCATATAGTAGCAGCATAGATTTGGATTTGAAAATTGTGTCTGAATTTTGAAAGGTTTGAAAAGTTCAATATTTAAAATAGAAAATGTCATCACCTAGCACTTAAAGCGGATGGTGGGTAAACGGATGATGGACCAGATCAAGATCCCATGATTCCGTCGTCCCGGGCCATCATGGTCCCTGGTCTAAT
>NW_021576478.1:0-359 GCF_001605985.2 Dendrobium catenatum
CGTCCCCACTGTGTGTCATCGGGGAGAATCGTCCTCCCTGGACTGCCTCTATCTCAGGAGCTACAACAACCTCTGGAGTAGGTACAACTAAAACTGGTCATGGTCTCCGCTGTCTAGGAGCCACCATTCTCTGTACAAGCTCCTGGTGAGCTATCGCCTCAGTCATCTGCTGCCTCTCTGCCTTGGACACAGCTAAACGTAAACTCATATTCCTATTCCTCCGGGCCCTTCTCCCAAGGACAGAGGTGGAGGTGGAAGGGACATCTGAACCCACTACCTCGCTGACAGGGGGAATAGGGATAACTGGAAGTACCGGGGTCTACCCGGCAGTCTCAAGGTGAGAAAGCCGAGCAAAAATA
>NW_021576479.1:0-314 GCF_001605985.2 Dendrobium catenatum
ATTGAAAAAGATTATTTCTAAGTTGATTTCAGAAGAATAGGTGGCATTTGTTCATGGTAGATCTATTGCAGATCATTGTCTTTTGGCCCAAGAGGTGTTTCACAAATTCAAAATCTCAAAGAATAAGAAGGGATTAATGGCTATTAAACTTGACATGGAGCAAGCTTATGATAGCATGAGTTTGACTTCTCTTTGGTATGTTCTTGAATGGTATGGCTTTCCTATTGTTTTTTCTAAACTTTATATGGAATGTGTGGAAGATGTTAGTTTTTCCATCATCATCAATGGGAAGAATTCTAGTTGGATTGATGCTC
>NW_021576480.1:0-309 GCF_001605985.2 Dendrobium catenatum
GTTGTTAGACATCTGGCTAGGATAGCATCAGACCATTGTTCGGTTCTACTTAAGCTTATTGAAGATTTACCGGTGAAGAGTAAATTTATCAAATTTGAAAATGCTTGTTCCTCTTTCCCAGCTTCATTTGGCATCGTCAACGATGTCTGGAGGAAGAATGTTAAGGGGAATTGTTCAGAGATTTTGAATATCAAATGCAATAGGGCTTTAAAATATTTGTACTTCTGGAGTAAAGCTAAGCTAAAAAGCTTCTCTTCTTAAAGAAAACCTTCTAAAAGAAATTTTGGAGCTTCAATCCAAAGAGGCAGA
>NW_021576481.1:0-261 GCF_001605985.2 Dendrobium catenatum
TATCCAATTGGGAAGGACCTTTCGTCATCGAGAAGGTGTACCAAGGAGGAGCTTATCAACTGATCGATCTGAATGGTCAAAGGCCCATGCCGCCAATCAACGGCCGATACCTGAAGAAATACCATGCATGAATTGCTCAACCAGATGTCATGTTCAATACGCTATATTTTTATACACGTTTATTAGCGTATATATTCTCTATTTTGAAATTCTCGTGTTATGAGTATACATTTCAAAATCCCCCATCAGACTGGGGGCATT
>NW_021576482.1:0-224 GCF_001605985.2 Dendrobium catenatum
CATTTTACACACTATGTACAAGTTTGTACATATTATACACAAGCATTTTACAAACTATATATAAGTTTGTACAAGCTATGTACAAGCATTCTACACACTATGTAGAAGTTTATATAACTATTATACACATTATGTACAAGTTTTTTCAAGCATTATACACACTTTGTACAAGTTTGTAGATTCTATATACAAGTATTATACACACTATTTACAAGCATTATACA
>NW_021576483.1:0-202 GCF_001605985.2 Dendrobium catenatum
AGTGAAGCAAGCGGAATCCAAGCAACGAAATTCTACAGAAGTTTTCAATTTTTCTTCTTCCCCTCACCCAGCTGCCGCCGATTCCCCTTGGACCCCATCAGGCCGCTGGCTTCACAGCCCAGCCGTGCCTTGCTGCCTTCTCCCGCCGGCCAGCCTCCATCCAGCCCATCCCGTGCAACCATATCCCCTCCACTCCACCGTC
>NW_021576484.1:0-205 GCF_001605985.2 Dendrobium catenatum
AGACCAAAGACCACAACAAAATGCATGGAAGATACGATAAGTGCAAGCTCCTATGACCCAAGGCAGGAGATTAGTTGGTGCACTACGATCCACCTACGGAAAATAACGAGTAGTGTACGACAGTCCACCTGTATGAAGCAGTGAACGACTATATTCAGAAATTACTATGCCACGCCACCGAATCTGCAACATTCGTACAAGCAGA
>NW_021576485.1:0-227 GCF_001605985.2 Dendrobium catenatum
GGGAGATTGAAGGCCTAATCAAGCTAATAACTAATGACGAAAATTACTTATTGTATACTAAAATGGACAATTTCATCATAATTGACACATCTACTATCTGAAATGATATCATTTTCTAAATTCTGTTGACCACTTTTATGCTATCTTTTCATGGGAAAGTGAGAGATCAAATTCACATTATTTGGGGAGGTTTATTAAAATATCAAACATGTTACCTACAAGTTGTC
>NW_021576486.1:0-210 GCF_001605985.2 Dendrobium catenatum
TAGTTGAATCATTTCAATTGAACGTAGCCCCATGGTTTTTTCCTTCAAGATTTTTCACGTAAAAATTCTGTTGTTTATTTTTTCTCTATTTGTGTGCTAGATACTCATGCAATGCTAAGGCATGAAGTTTGTAATATTTTACCACCACCGCAACAAATCTAATGAAAACCACGCGCAGGGGACGGGATTCTAGGGAGAAAGATGAGGGTT
>NW_021576487.1:0-207 GCF_001605985.2 Dendrobium catenatum
CAGTTTTCAGATTACGAGTGGATCATCCAAGGTCATTAGCCCGCTTCTCCAACTCCTGCTTCCTCCCCGGCGATGAGTCCTCTCAGTGTCACATGTGTCTTGGTGGTATCGCTAAGTTTGCTCGCTATTCTCTTCCGCTAGCCTCCACTTCAAAGAGAGATTGTCGGACATCTAGGTGAATGGTCTAAATTTTAAACGTGTGGCTTT
>NW_021576488.1:0-279 GCF_001605985.2 Dendrobium catenatum
CTTAAATATTCATCGGCCAAGTCTATAAATAAGCCTTGATTTTAGTCATTTCTCTAAATTCATAATTGCCAAGTCTATAAATAATCCTTGATTTTAGTCATTTTCTCTAAATTCAAAATTTTGAATTTAAAGCTCCCACACTTGGCTACACTATTGAATCCTCACCCTTTAGGTCCTGAAAAGGACTAAAAGTATGGAGGAACAAACAACAAAAATCTCTAAGGACGATTATGAAATCCTGATCCTTATTAAATCATTAAAGAGTCCTCTTCAGGTCAC
>NW_021576489.1:0-267 GCF_001605985.2 Dendrobium catenatum
TAAATCTTGTGTCATTTACTTTACTACTTTTTATTTTTTCGCATTTTACTTTTATTTAAAAACTCTGTGGTTGAAAAACTTTTTCTATAAAAATTTAATAAAAAAAATTTTCATTTCGGTTCAACACTTTTTTAAAGAGGCTTCATTTAAAAAAAATACCAATTCACCCCCCCTCTTGTTAGCCTTGGGACATTAACTTAGGTCTAACAACGTATTCACTAATCTCAACAATAACTGTCTGATCATCCCGTACGAACTGATATCGTC
>NW_021576490.1:0-835 GCF_001605985.2 Dendrobium catenatum
AAATACAAATAAATTTATGAATATATCCCTCTCATATATTTCTTCATGACATGCATGCATGAAAACTAATGCTAAGTTTGGGACAGCTTTCTTACTGCTTTTTAAAACGATTTTTTAGGTAAAAAATTTTAATTTTTGTATTAGAAATTAAGCAGCTTTAAGAAGTTGTTAAAAAATCGTCCCAAACGGAGGCTAAATCTAATTAATCAAATAGAAGCACTAGCATAGATATTCCTTATATACTTTTTAGTACGAAAGATCATATTTAAAAAACAGTAACAAACTACTTCGCCTCTCTAAATCAACTCATCTTCTTCAGCCTTGCTCTTTCTCATTTCATACCTCTTTACTCCCTCTTCACTCCAAGAACAAATCAAGACCAAAGAAATAATAAAAATTACCCTTTTGTGTTGCCTTGATTAAAGTGTTTTGCACTTGAGAACATCATGGAATCTCTAAATGAACAATTGAACATATACAAATATTTAAATTGGTACGATCTTCTACTCTTTGATAGATAAATTAGGAGATGGATTAATTTCGGGCGGACCTATCAGAATGGATCGGAGCAGAGCTACAACAAGGGATGACCTCCATGAGTTCAGATGTGAAGGTTGCAGCAGACGTCGGGACGAACTCACCACTCGCAACCATTGCCCAAATCATCCAATGTCATCTCCACCTTTCTACGAGCCACTGCCAACTAACCACTTCTAGCCATAAATCTCTTCATCATGCATGGCTCCTTCTATACTCTGCATATTAATTAATGTGCTAGATGAGTTTTCAGATGAAAAGTGTCTGTGAGTATGTTATTTCATTTATCCCTCCCTGA
>NW_021576491.1:0-816 GCF_001605985.2 Dendrobium catenatum
TCTCAAAGACCATTCAACAATTGATTCAAATCACATGACTTTACTTGATGAGTTTGATGCATTAAACAAAAGCATGCTTAGTTATCTGATTCTCATGATTCCTTAAAATTGTCCCATTCTGAGTTTGAAAAAGAATATAAAAAATTAGAAAATTTAAAAACATTTGAAAATAAAAAATCTTCATTTCATGCATCACATAGAAAGCATCACCATAGGAGTAGATTAGTGCATCCTTTTCCTGGAGTTAGATATTTTTCATGTGGTATGCTAGGACACATAGCACACACTTGCACCATTCACCATAGCCCACATTGGGTATGGAGACCCAAATTGCACAATTCACTGTATAACACTCATGCATCACATTCTTCTTTCATAAGAAGGAACCTAAACCTGTTTGAGTTCCTAAATCTGACATTTGATGATTTTGCAGGTGTTCTCTCACCAAAGACCTCATGAGAGCATATGGTACTTCAGACTGCATAGGCTCATGACTCTCAATTGCTTATTTCTGCTGCTTAATTAAATCTGAGTTACATGATTTTCTAATCAATTCTTTGTTATTTAGTTAGTTTCTTTCTCTATGTTTTGTCATTTTTTTTATTTTTAACACGTTTCCTTTTGGATCATTGCTGAATTGATATTTTCTTCTTATTTTTATTTTTTGGAGATTTATAGTTAATGTTTTTACATCTCTTAAATTTGCTAAAGGGTAAAAACACCATTGATTGCGTCTCTCTCTCTAACCTATTTTGGTGGTAAAAATTTCTTTTCTAACTAAAAGTCTATCTCAAATTAACAATTGGATTTTGCAAT
>NW_021576492.1:0-276 GCF_001605985.2 Dendrobium catenatum
CACCTGGGTTAGTGAAAGGAGGTTTGTAAAGGCTTCTACGCCTTACTGTGGGGCAAAAGAAGAGACACTGAGTTTAGTGCAATACCCATAGGGTGCCTCTAGGGAGTGGACGTAGGTCAAGTTAACCAAACCACTATAAATCTCTGTATTCTTTTCTATTGTTTATTTCCACATTTAATTTTTGCACCTTGGTTTTCTTTGTGATGATTTAGGTTTGAGTTTTGATTACAATTTTGATTATAAGTTTTTTAAAATACCAATTCACCCCCCCCCCCC
>NW_021576493.1:0-224 GCF_001605985.2 Dendrobium catenatum
AACACATCAATATAAATAAATCAATCAAGTAAATGTCCGTAGGCCAACTGCCCTTTAATTACAACCTAGGGTATGCAGAAAGTAACGTGGCCGGGCACCACTGCCAACAATCCGGATTTCTAAGCCTATGACAGACGCAAATGACTCTAAGTGGGATATTGGTCTTCAAGTCTTTAGCTCTTCAGTGATTTTCTCATTGGACTTCTTGGATCTCTCCTCCTCAG
>NW_021576494.1:0-254 GCF_001605985.2 Dendrobium catenatum
TTTCAAATGAAATTAATTTTAAATTAAAAAGGGTTAAAATATGAACAAAATGATATATTACACATATTTTAAGGATTTAAAATGAATTTTTTGTGAATTATTGAAGTTAAAACTGGTTAAAAAAACTTAAAATAAAAAAAAATCAAGAAAATTGCTCGGGGCAACATCTGGCAACCCAGGATTGGTCCCGCGGTTTCTGGGCTATCATTGCCTGGTGGGCAATGATCGTCAATGATGACGGCATCATTACTGCT
>NW_021576495.1:0-201 GCF_001605985.2 Dendrobium catenatum
ATGGAAATCCTTTAAGGTGTTTAATAAGAGAACTTTGTTCGTGGAGGAGAATACTCATGTAATGTTTGATAAATCTAATTCTAAGAAGTCTAGAGTTAAGGAAGAAGATGAATTAGGTAATATTATACAAGGAGTAAAAAAAATGCAAATCTAGAGGAAAGGGCAGAACCTCAAAACACTGATTAAATAGGTGAGATTACC
>NW_021576496.1:0-388 GCF_001605985.2 Dendrobium catenatum
GCTTCAATAGATCTATAACTGAATATATGATGTGTATTTTTAGTTGTAATAGACCTTGTGAGGGGATTATGGCATTGGGTGATCAAGACATTAATAAGAGTTGACTTGGTCAAATTGACCAAGTCGAACCCCAAGACCCTCTCCAATGGTTTAGAGAGTCGAGTCGAGTCTGTTGGGCCTAGACTTGTACCCTGGGTCAACCCGGTTGACCAAGTCAACCAGGGTTGACCACCTTGCCCGTTTAGGCCACAAATCAAATCTATGCGTTTATTTTATTTAAATGCAACATATGGATAAGCTTTTGTTCTTTTAGAGCATGATTAAGTCCTTCAAAGCATAAAAATCTATTTGAATGTATAACAGATTGTTTATGCCTCCAACATGTAGG
>NW_021576497.1:0-606 GCF_001605985.2 Dendrobium catenatum
AAGCCCAGATTTTCCCAAAAAAAAAAAAAAATAGTGGCCACGACAAAGAGGTTGGGACTTGCAGGAGATTCCAACAGCAGGAGGTGGGGGTTCGGATTGGTAGATAGAGAGAGGGTGCGGCTAATGGGTTGAAGAGCTACGTTGGGGTCTGCTTTCACGTGGGGGTTTACTGTAGTCGCAACAGGATGCAACATCTTAGCAAAGTTGACTCAAATATACATTTACTATCTAAAACCTGACACTATATATAGTACTGTAACGGCAAAGTTGACTCGTTGCAACATCTTTGTCTTCATGTTAAACCATTAATAGAACTTCTATATTCATACTTCAACGTTGATGCCAATTTTGTTACGTATTTCTTTTGGTTTATGTTGTATTACTTGATTGTATTGCTCATCATCGTAAATTTTATTTATATATAAAGTTAAGTCTGTGGTAAAAACATTGTGTGACAATTAGAATAAGAAAATTTCTCATTTTTTACTTAAAAATAAATTCATGATATTTTTTATATATTTGCTAGGTTGGAACAGATTGGTTTTAAGGGGGTGGCTGGTTTTCTGTCCGTTCTTCGTTCTGGTTAACACCTGGAGGTTGCAGGTT
>NW_021576498.1:0-204 GCF_001605985.2 Dendrobium catenatum
AGAGGAAACCCCCATGAGGCCGGCGGGTTCAAGAGAGAGAGAGGAGGTGTGGGAGCAATGTATGAGCTTTCCAATTTAGCACATACACATTAGGAAGTTAGATTATGAGATCCATTTCAATTTGAATTTCAAATTGATTTTGGATTTGAAACTTTCTTAATTTGGCATTAGACAAATTTGGAAATTTTTTAAAATCATTCAACT
>NW_021576499.1:0-356 GCF_001605985.2 Dendrobium catenatum
TAACTAATTCTAGAAAAATCAAAATTGAACAAACTCACTTGAATTCAACTCATAATAACTCCTAGTATTTATTAAAAATATCAAATGTCCAGAAAAACATTATATTCAAAAAGTCAACAAATCGGTCAACTATAGATCAAATCTAGTTCAAAACTTTGAACTTTCGTAATAAAATGTAGAAAAATCTGATTTCAACGTACTTGCTGTCTAACTGATTGTAGTAAGGTCTAGTATTTTAATAAAATACTAATTTTCCAGAAAACACCCTTAATTAAAAAGTCTACTTTTGCCCCTTTAATTAAATGATTAAAATATTCAAAAAATTCATAAAAACTCAAAATTGTCTTAAAACTCCA
>NW_021576500.1:0-264 GCF_001605985.2 Dendrobium catenatum
AAATAATAATGAAGATTTTTTATTTTGAAATATTACAGGCATCAATAAATCATCAAAATAAAGAGTTTCATGTAGAGAATATTATAGTTACAATATTCAAATTTGAGAAAATGAGAAACCAATTATTTTGTATGCTGGTAGATTACTACATCAATAAGTTGTTGATATATACGTGAAGATTGAATTAAGTCACTTAGACTTCTACAAATAAAATCAATATATAATATGATATGATTTGTATAAAGGGATTATTAATAGTGTAGC
>NW_021576501.1:0-375 GCF_001605985.2 Dendrobium catenatum
AAGTATAAAAAGTACATACTTCAAATATAGTTAATCCTAGTCTATTCTTTATTGAAGTTGTCAACTGTCTAGACTATGATTTCCCTGAAATACTAATACATACAAACAACAAAAAGCAATATTTCCAATATATATTAGGAGAAACAGTAATCAATACAATAATATTTTGGAATCATCAAAAACACACATGATATAAAAACATAGTTATGAAAATAAAGTTGCAACACTTTACCAAATGATCTCCTTCTTTACTCCCAAAATACTAATATTTACTCAAAAATAATCAGGCATACTGACTTAGATATAAGAATGAGAAATATTTCATTCATTTTAAATTTGAAGAGTCAGTATGACATTAAAGATAGGTGCTCCAAC
>NW_021576502.1:0-284 GCF_001605985.2 Dendrobium catenatum
CAAAGGTGATGGTCGTTAGTCAAAATTGGTGGGCCATATAGATATTGTCAATTTTGTAAAAGTGTATGTGAGGGGAGTGGACGACATGATAAGCATTTTGTGTGACATATTAATAAAAAATATTAAAAAGCCTACACATTATTTTGATATATTAAAAAAATAATTTGATTTGTTCAATAAAAAATATTGATGAAATATTTTTTTTTTCAAATTAAAAAGTGGAGTGAAATATGCTAGGCTAATCTCTCTCTCTATTATTATTATTATTATTATTTTAATTTAGT
>NW_021576503.1:0-780 GCF_001605985.2 Dendrobium catenatum
ATTGGTACGAACTATGTTCGTACATGATCATCATCCCGTATGAACTAAGTTCGTCTGGTACGAAACAGTTATTCCATAGGTCGGTTTCCAAATGCCTGCAGGACGTAACCAACTGTGGTAAGTCGGTTTGGTTTATCCTGGGATGAACGAGTTTCGTCCTGGATGATTTTAAACAGAGAGTTTCGTCCAGAGTGGAAGGGTAAATTTTATCTGGGCGATTTAAATAGAGAATCTCATCTAGAGACGAACCATCCATTTTGTTTGGATGAACAGTGCAAAGTGAGAATCCAGAGGAACTCGTCCCGGGAGGAATCTGAAATTCGTCCGGACGATTAGGACTTAGAAAAATTTTCTCACTGCCTGTTTGATCCATTGCTCTTCCAAGGGGTTAATTGACATGATCGTCCGGTATGAACTATGTTCGTCCCGTACGATCAGTTCACAAAAATTATTCTCCCATATGTGTGTGTTGTGAATATTCACTCAATTACAATCACTCCCTCTCAATTCAAAGTCATTTTTAAAGCTTTTAATTTACAAATGATTGGATGCTGAATTTGATTTGAAGTCTTCATAATTTGGAATTGATTTTTTTGAAATGTTAGTATACATTAGAGCAAAAATAAATTTTCCAAAAAGTGTTAGGAGATATCTATACATAAAATAATAATATTTGAAATTATTAAAATAATACAAGTTGCAAGAATGCAAAACATGCAAATAACAACTCTCTTAACAATCTTCCCCTTTTTGATGATGACAAAACAATTATTGTTTGTA
>NW_021576504.1:0-472 GCF_001605985.2 Dendrobium catenatum
CCAATTCACCCCCTCTCTTGGTTAGCCTTGGGACATTCACTTAGGCTTAACATCCTAATTACTAGACTCAACACAATTTAATTTAACCGTGAGGAGGGGGACACCAAGATTTGGACAGCAATTGCTGGTTGGTGTGCCAGTTCTTAACCATGCTACTCTTGCTTACTAGGGGCTATGTATTGTGTTCATTCCAGGAGAAACAAAGCATGGAGTTGGTCCTCTCTAATGGGCCTTGGTTTGTAAATGGGAAGATTATTGGTATGGACAAGTGGTCACATAGCTTTGATCCTAATTCTCTTAAAGGATTGACTTCTCTAGTTTGGATTAGGCTTCCAAGCCTTCCATTACATTGCTGGGACACTATAAATGTTTGCAGAATAGCTTCTATGGTTGGAAAACCAATTCTCCTTGATGGAAACATGTTTCAATGGGGATGTAGGGAATTTGGAAGGGTGTGTGTCTGTATTTTGCT
>NW_021576505.1:0-217 GCF_001605985.2 Dendrobium catenatum
AAGATTCATTTATTCAAGATGTGGCAACAAAGCAAAAGGATCAATTTCCATTATGGTTTGAACAAAGAGTAAGATACTCAATTCTTAATTTTATTTGCTATTTATATTTCTAAATTTTTTTCTAATGTTAACAATTTCACAAAATTTTATTTTTTTTTTGTCTTATAGATGAAGAGCTTGAATCTTCATAAATCACTAGAAGGTAACGAAGATCTTT
>NW_021576506.1:0-257 GCF_001605985.2 Dendrobium catenatum
TCTGAATTGAAATTCAGTTACAAAGTTATGCAGAATTCTGGCGTCTCCCGAATATCCAATAGAATTCAGGCGTATTCAGGCGACGGAAAGAACTCCGGTGGTGGCCGAGGAGGAGCTGATTCTCCTCCTTCTCTTCTTCTTCTCTTATCTTTGCTTATTCTTCTTGCTTCTTCCTTGGACCCCCTCACAAGAGAAATGAGGGGTCTATTTATAGATTTCAAGAGTGGCATGGCCCGTAAATAGGTGAGAGATCATGG
>NW_021576507.1:0-345 GCF_001605985.2 Dendrobium catenatum
TTATTCTAAATTGTGTAATTATGTGTTCTTTAATTATGAAGTAGAGCAAATTCTTTTATCTATAATTACATACTGAACGATAACAACTGGGCTACGCTCTATGATTGTTTACCTTCTTAAAAATTTCACATAAAAAAAATTAAAGTACCTATTCATATTAGTAATAATGATTATACAAGATTAATATATTAAATATTTGACCGTCATAAATTTTCTTGCACTTGATAATGATTATATAAAACTATATCAGTAATAAATGAATGCTTAGGTTGATATATTAATAATCAATAACATTTTTTGATATATTAATAAATTATATTATTTTTTGTAATATTAAACTAAATA
>NW_021576508.1:0-1502 GCF_001605985.2 Dendrobium catenatum
TTCTATAAGTGGTACGATAAGCCCACAAAGCTTCCAACAACCGCTCATCACACTGTCGTTTGTTATCATCAAGGGTCTTTTTTAACAATTTGCATCAAGGTTTTATTGAAGGCCTCGGCCAATCCATTTGCCTGAGGGTAATAGATTGTCGAGTATCTCCAATCAATATTATGGCGCCTCACAAAACTGTTGATTTATGTAGACTTGAATGCGGATCCATTATCGGATATGATTCTGCGGGGTACGCCGAATCGATATATGATATGGTCATGAAAGAATTTTAAAACATGGTGTGATGTCACGTTGCATAGTGGAATTGTTTTCGCCCACTTTGAAAAGTAATCAGTTACTGCTAATATGAAACGATGACCTCTCGCGGAGGGAGGGTCAATCGACCCAATGATATCTGTGCCCCAACTCTCGAAGGGCCACGAGGCTATCGTAGGGTGTAACACATTAGGCGGTTGATATAAAACCACACCATGGACCTGGCATTGATGACAGTGCTTTGCAGTATTCATGCAATCGTCAATCATTGTAGGCCAATAGTATCCAAGTCTTTTAATCCTCAATTTCATTTTTGGACCTGATTGATGTGCACCGCATAGTCCTGAATGAACCTCATTAACAATCTTCAGGGCTTCTCGCTGGTTCAAACAGCGCAGCCACATGTGATCGAAGGACTGACGGTACAGCAAATTGTTGACTAGTGCGTATGATAGGGCACATTTCTTAATCTGGTTGGAGAGTGATTTATCCTAGGGAAGCTTCCCTTCATTAAGGTAGTCGATTAAGGGTCGTCTCCAATCGCCTTCTTCGTTAGTTGTCGAAGAGGCAGAAAGGATCTGAAGGGGAGTCTTACTTATGTGTTCCAAATCTATAAGAGAGAGGGCTTTACGACCCTGAATCTATATAGGGATGGAATCCTCCTCAGGACAGACAAATTCCTTCGTGAGCTTTGCTAAGGCATCCGCCGTGGAATTGCTTCCACGGGGAACCCTATACAAAGTAGCAGTAGGAATTTGTTCCAACAAATGAAGTGTGTACTGGTGATATCTTAGGAGATTAGGATTCAATACATTATAAGTTCCGGCCACTTGGTTAATCACCAACTGGAAATCTCCAAAGATCTTAATCTCTTTAATTTCCATTAGAATTGCAAGTTCCAAACGGTTATCAGAGCCTCGTATTCAGCCTCATTGTTTGTGCAGGGCTCCGATAAATGGTAGGAAAAATGCATCATTCCTTTTTCCGGTGTTATGAAAATTTGACCGACTCCAGCCTTTCTAGGAATTACAAATTGTTGGGTTGCACACCTACGAGAGGATGTTGCTCCATCAAAATACAATTCCCAGATGGCCTCATCAGATTCTCTCAAACTCATGATTTGTTCGTCGGGTAGATCATCGTTCAGAGGAGAATCTGCCGGCAGCGGGTGTGCTGCCAGAAAATCGGCGACAACTTGTCCTTTCACAGCACAAAGAGGAGTGAAAGTAATCTCA
>NW_021576509.1:0-462 GCF_001605985.2 Dendrobium catenatum
CGTCGACCCTCATCTATAAATAGAGGGAACATAATCTTCATGCAATCGTGTACTAACGCAAAAATTATAATCATATTTTTCCCCTCTATTATTAAATATTATATTACAAATCAGCCCAAGAATAACTTCTCCTCTATTATTAAATATTATTTTATTTTGAGAATTATAATTATTTATCATTAATTTTAATTATGATACTCATTTCTCTTATCATAGCCATGTGATAAACAAGTAGTTAATGCTGTGCATGCACGGATGCAAGGACAATTACTTCATATTTTAATAAGAATTGCTTAAATAAGTAGAACTATTTGCATTTCCACAAAAATATTCCCTTTTAAAGCGTTAACCACTAACACTATAAAAGCTTTATTGGAATTTATTGAAATGATAAATATTGTACTCAATTATTGCCACCATTAAACCGTCTCATTGTCTGCTGCCTCTTTTTTTTTTTTTTTT
>NW_021576510.1:0-231 GCF_001605985.2 Dendrobium catenatum
AAAAAGTAAAACATGCAAATAGCAACTATTTTAACAATCTCCCCCTTTTTATGATGGAAAAACAATTATTGTTTGTATGATTTCAATTTAAACAAATCTCCTAAACTCCCCCTGAATTGATGAATACATGAAAAAAAGGAGGCATTTTGAACTAAAGAACAATATTTTTGTTTTTCAAAAAAAAATTTTAACAAAAATACAAGACAATAACACAAGCCATAACACAAAATT
>NW_021576511.1:0-205 GCF_001605985.2 Dendrobium catenatum
GGACGTATGGGCTGATCTAAGTAGAGCTTGGCCAACCTCTGAGTTCACAAAAATAAGAGAGCAGAATAAGTAGAACAGAGCCTCTAACTATGGGGGTTTAGGAAGCTCTCTTCATACTTGTGGATCTGTTCCTCATATGGAACATAGACGACGACTGGTAAGAGTTTCAAATTAGTTTATTAAATATATCTATATTATTATAACT
>NW_021576512.1:0-442 GCF_001605985.2 Dendrobium catenatum
GGGGGATGTGGCGTCCTGAAGAGGATAATGAAATGATTTAAGAGATGATGGGGGACATGTCATGTCAATGATGCCTTCGGGTGTACCAGCACATTTGGGGGGTTGAAGGTGTAGAGAGAGAAAGAGGAGTAGAGAGAGAAATGGGGGTGTAGAGAGAGAAATGGGGGTGTAGAGAGAGAATGGCGGTGGTAGATCAGGAGCCATGCAGAGCTGTCTCTTCTCGCTTTCCCTCTAATTTGGTATTGTAAGTATTTCTCTGGTGGGCAAGTGTGTCTGCATGGAGAGATTACGTCGGAAGGAGGTCAGCCATTGTCTCAAATATTATAAAGAATATAATATATAAATATTTCTTCTGCATGCTGAGTAAATTGCATCAAATGAAAAAGGCTGATATAAATGTATTTGTATAGTTTAAGCTAAATTAAGAACACGTTTATATTGC
>NW_021576513.1:0-206 GCF_001605985.2 Dendrobium catenatum
TTAAAGAGATTAAGATCTTTGGAGATTCCCAGCTGGTTATTAACCAAGTGGCCGGAACCTATAAAGTCTTGAATCCTAATCTCCTAAAATATCACCAGTACACACTTCACCTGTTGGAACAAATTCCCACCGCTACTTTGTATAGGGTTCCCCGTGGAAGGAATTCTACGGCAGATGCCTTAGCAAAACTAGCGAAAGAATTTGCC
>NW_021576514.1:0-229 GCF_001605985.2 Dendrobium catenatum
GCCTGATCAAGCTAATTTTGTGATGATGTATCAAGTTTATTATATGCTTCCAAGTGATGACTTAATACTCTAGCTTATATCTGGATTGAATTAAGAGAATTAGATGATAAACTTATGAAGCTAAAGATAATTACCAACTAAGAATAAAACCTTACCTTTTTTTTTTTCCCTTAGAAGAGAGAAACACTACAGGAAAAACGTCGAAATCCGGCGGTTAGCTTATATTAAC
>NW_021576515.1:0-4293 GCF_001605985.2 Dendrobium catenatum
TATCTCAACCGGAGGGGTTCACAAACATTTCCAAATGACTCCACAAAATATTTCAAAATGCCCTCAAACTCTACAAAATTCAGATATTTTTCAAGTGACCTCGAGGTCACCCCGATGATGGCCGTGTTGAATGATGATCTCAACCGGAGGGGTTCCCAAATACTTTCAATTGTCTCCCAAAAGTCCATTTCAAATACCCTAAAGCTCTACCCACAATGCCAAAATCCAAAATCAATCCCAAAATCCCAGATATTTAAAACTGAAATCAAACCATCAATGCTTAAAGCAAAATTCATCCACCCTCCGCAACCATTTGCCGGGGCTGACAAATTAAAATTTACTTCAGCTCACAAAAGAGCTAATGCCTAATCGAAAATATCACTAGGATCCATTCTCAAACAGTCTCCTGCCAGTAAGGACGTGGTACGTGTCCTCTAACCGGCGGTCAGCCGCCAAATGGCACCGCAGGATAAACGGTTACGATGACCCGGGGCCCTCTGAACCGAGTGGTTTTGCCACCAAATGGCACCACAGATAGCGGTTATGGCCAGAGCCAATACGCTCCTTACTGGCATCAAATCCTTGAGATATGAATCAATAGGATTTATTGATCGATATGCACAAAGCCCTCTATCAAGCTAAGCGTGATTCGAAATTTGTCCCCTTAACGACAAACATCCAACCCCAGGTCTCAAAGGTCCCTTGGACGAAGGTGTCCAACCCCAATGGGCGTGCCGACAGAGGCATCCGTTCTGTTCAGGTGTGGGTCGGACACCTCACCTGACATCAGACGTAGACCAGTGGACCATCGATGAAACCCGAGACGACGTGGAACCATGGGCATCTTCATGAGGAGGCCCATCTAGTCCATTCCCCCCCAATCCGCTTAAGTGCATAGCGATGAGAATTCACATTTCTTTTAAATATCAAATCTTCCGAACCACAATTCCCAAATCCAAAAGCCCAATTCTCCAATTTCCAATATCCAAACCCTTTTCAAATTCCAAAACTTCCCAAATCCCTCAAATATCAATACCTCATTGCTTGTTACTGATATGCCACCGTATTAATAGTATTCTACTTCTACGAATCTGATTCGATGACTAGCCTTCAATCGAAAGTTCTCTCTCTGATGACGGGAGGTAATTAACTATAGGGTGCTTGGCTCTATAGGAAACCAGAACTACAAATCATAAAGTTCCTCGCAACCAAATGCACGGGCGAAAATCTCTGCGCGTGGTACTACTACAAAACCCATCTGCCTTTCCAAACTGTTACCCCTCGGAACTTAGTTCGTTAAAACCCCTCGCCGAATAAGGCCCAGGAAAAGCCACAGCGCAGCGGACGCCGGGGCGGAATTTTCGGAGGCCCCCCGGGGGGGGGGGGCCGCCCCACAGCTTTGAAAGATAAAACAAACATGGAGGCTCAGAAGTATCTTGATTACATAACTTACCTTTCAAGTAGATAGTAGGGCTAATATTCATGATAAAGATAAAGCAAGTACAAATTTAACTAGTACAGAGTTTTTTCTAACCAGTGTATTATTTTGGTTTACTGAACTAAGTGCTCTTGAGGTAGCATTTTTGGAATTTAAAAGATAAACTGTTCATATTTTATTTTCTTGCAGGAAGCTACTGCGAACTTTGGATCTGGTCTTCCATCATCGAGCTTCATAGAGGATAAGCAACTCCAGGTAACACCAAAAGTTGCAGCCATATGCCTTAAGGAATACTCATTCTAATCTCTCTTTTCTCTTTTTATCTTCAGAATTAAGATCCCACTTTTGTATTTTTATTCAAGTAATAAAAAATATATGTCGCTTATACAGGGATTGCAATTTCTTGCTGAAACTCTCAAACCTCGCGAAGCTGAATTTAAAGGGATTAATACCCACCAGAGAGACGAAAAGAGTAGCTTCAGAAAACCTTTGACAGTTCACAGGTTATATCAAAGTGGAATTTCTCTGAAAAAAGATGGCCTCCTTGCATTATGATCAAAGTACCCATTAATATGATTGTTAAAATCGCTGTATCTCTCTCTCTCCACACACACACACACACACACATATATATATATATATATATATATAGAAAGAGAGAGAGAGAGAGAACTTTTTTAAGTCATTGGCAACATAAAGATGAGGGAGATATTACAAGAGAGGAGATTATTTGAGAGAAAAGGTTAGCTCATTGTATATCAATGTGATTTAGTTGATATAATTTGCAAAGTTGGTGATTTTTTTGTTCTCTCGTGATGAATAAAAAAAACATTTGTATGTAGATGTTCAGTCACACCAGTCCTGTACTCCCAATTTCTCATCCAAAATTGCTTCATACCTTGATTGGCTTTTGCAACTTTCTATCATTATAACTGATAGGCTTTTTAGTATCTATAATTCATTTAATTAGATTTTTACATGCTTTGTGGCATAGTAAAATATTATAATAAAATAGGCACATCTTGTTTTTGTTGAAATTTTGTTTATATTTAATATAATATTATTAATTTAAAAAATTTGCTTTCACCATCTAGAATCAATGAATACTATTTTAGGTCTCATTTGAGACAACTTTTGATCATGATTTTTTCGTTACTTTAGGAGTTTTTTATTTTAAAATGTTGTCTTTGAAAAGAGTTAGAAAACTGTCTCAAACGAAATATTAGTTTCAGCCAATTTTCTTTCTTATCGATTTTTAAAACAACTTTTTAATGCAAAATATCTTAAAAATAGAAAAAAAAATAGTCGTCAAAAGTTGTCTCAAATGAAGCCTTAGGGTTTGTTTGGGATGGCTATAATTTTTTATAAATGTGATTGTAAAGTTGTTGTGGAGAAAGTTTATTTTATTTTAAGGCTGCAATAGAAAATAATTTTTTAGTACAAAAAATCTTGAATACATTGAAAAATTAGTTGCCAAAAAAAAAAAAAACTTAGTTGTAGTTTGAAAATCAAAATAATAAAAAAATGTCTCAAAAAAAGTCTTAGTCACTTAACACATTATAATTCATTTTGTTTATTTGATGTTCCTTTAATTAGAAAATGTCTTATAAATATAACTGTCATGGAATACTAGCAGTCCAGTATGTTCATGGGATCAGTTGAACTAGGGGTGTCAATTCGGGTCAACGGGTCGGGTTTGGGTTGAACCCGATTAGACCCGGGTGTAAACAGGTTAACACAAATCTGACCTGTTTAGCTAAGTGGGTCAGGAAATTAAACTCGGACTTGACCAGTACGGGTTTCCAGGTTGATCCAACTCAACCCGCAAACTCGTTTGATTCAAAAATGGGGTGAGACGAGGAGTGTCAGGCGGTGTCAGAGACACTGGCTACACGCAGGTCGGCGGCGCAAGTCGGTGCGGACTCGAGTACTCGATGTCACCATCTTAATTGACTCGCGCGAGCGGTGAGTCCGTGACGAAATGTTGCACGCTGGACACAGAAACTGCCAGCGCGAGCCGGGGGCTGAGCATGAGGCGGTGCAGCATCGGTGTGGACAGGCTGAGACAGCAGACTAGGCGTCAAGGCATCATAGGCGATTGTGACGAGGTGTTGATGTAGATAGCTGGCCAGGCGATGTGAAAGACGTCCGGTCATATCCCTTGAGTTGAGACCCGAACCCTATTTCCTCCCAGTCCCACACGGGAAAAGTTAAAAATGAGCGGGTTATCGGGTAAATCTCGGGTCAATTTTAAGTTACCGGGTTGACCCGGACCCGATCCGTTTTTTAAATGGGTCGAAAGTTGAGACTCGAACCAGACCCGTTCGTTAAATGGGTTGACCCTAACCAAAATTTTTCGGGTTGGATTATCGGGTCGAATTATTGGGTCGGGTCAATAATTAACACCCCAAAACAGAACATGTTTTATTAGAAAGCCTCATCATTCAAGGAAAAATCAATACCAATACTCTTAGTTTTTTTTAAAAAAAATAAATTTGCAGAAATTGCATTAGAACGGAACAAACAAACTAATCACAGCTACTAAAAGGGTAACACTCCTTGATTAACTCAAGCAAAGAAGAAGGAATGTTACCAAAAGAAAAACTATCAAAAGTAAAACTACTATCAAGTGCCAAAGTGGCACAATAATCAGCCACTCGATTACAATCTCTATTTACATGATGAAAAACGATTTTATTAAAATCATTAAGAAAAAGAAGCTCCTTGATCGGCCAATTCTCCATCTGCCACTCCATCGTCTTCAAAGAATGTTGAATATGTGTAATCACATTAAAATTATCACCTTCAATGATAATTTCTTTGCTTTCAAGCATCCAAGTTTGGATGAATTCCCT
>NW_021576516.1:0-240 GCF_001605985.2 Dendrobium catenatum
TAACTTTTTCAAAATTTTAAAATTAGCAAACACATTCTACATAAAAAACACGAGAACGTCTTTAATATTATTATTTGGTTAATCAACCACAAGTTAAATAGTTTAAACATATTTTAAAGATGATTTATTATTATATTTTTATTTAAAGACCTATGATTTTTTTAATAATTATTATTTTTATTTTTGTTACTTTTTTTTTTTTTAATTTGAACACTCTTTTTTTTTTTTTTTTTTTTTGGG
>NW_021576517.1:0-381 GCF_001605985.2 Dendrobium catenatum
GATTTTTACTCAATCTCACTCCCCCTTAGTGTGTGTGTGCGCATGGTCATAAAGCTAGCATAAACCCTTATAGAAATTAACTTAAGAAATAAAAAATACATCAGTGAATATTACAAAAAAATTTATAATATAACCTATTCTACCAAATCTTAAGCCTTGAATCTTCATTAGATGGTGCATGATGTTCTTGACATATTAGCACACACACAAACAAAAATATATAGCAAATACAAGTAGACATAAGGATGTAAGCCATAATATTTATTATTATAAAAAATATAAACTTGTGAGCTTGAGTAATAATAATCTCACAATTTTTTATGATGGTAAACATTACTGGTTGAATTTATAAAATTAAAAATATTTAATCCTAATCATCAC
>NW_021576518.1:0-310 GCF_001605985.2 Dendrobium catenatum
TATATATATATATATATAGTACATTAAATATTACATTTTCTTTGGCAATTTTAAACGTAGTACTTCTTTAGGTATTAGCCATTTATCGATGACATATACCTTTAACAATTCAGGTTTAATTTTCCACCAATTTTTTGGTGTGGAATGATTGGTCTTCTCAGCACCAGGACCAATTCTCCTTCTTGAAATACTCGATGATGTATAATCTAATCAAATTATTTTACCATCCTCTCTTGATGGATCTTCACATTTAGTTGAGCTTATAATCTAATTTCATCGAGTGCGTCAAGCTCTTCCATTCTTAGATGAG
>NW_021576519.1:0-325 GCF_001605985.2 Dendrobium catenatum
ATTGCATGTCATTATTTTGTTTTAGCATGGAATCTAATTGAAGGCTCATGAGGACACGAATAAAATATATTTTCTTATTAAAACCAATTAAAACTTTTAAACTAACATAAAAACTCTAATGATCTAAGAACTAAGCCTGGGACCATCGGGAGTCAACATAAGCATATTATTAACTTTCTCCTTATTAGGCACCTCTTCGTCTGTGGGTTCTGGCATACCACTTGGCCTTTGAGGGTGCATATGTGCCAAGGGGATGTTGTGCAATCTCTAAGAAAAAATAATTTTAAAGTCTTTTTAAAAAAAATATGTATTATTTTATGTATTT
>NW_021576520.1:0-257 GCF_001605985.2 Dendrobium catenatum
TGTTTTGGAATTGAATAACAAATTTTCTGGGAAGACTGTTACAACATTGGCTTTTGAAGCTACTTTGGATCATGAAGTTGAGAATGCTCATTGGAGGTGGTTAAAGAAATTGAAGTTAAACCCGAAAATAGAATTCTTTTGGTGGAGACTGTGTATGAAGGCTATTCCATCTAATTCTTTCCTAGTCTATAGGAAACTGAGCACCTTCGCTGGATGTCCAAGAGGTTGTGAAGACATTGAGGATAACAGTCATATAG
>NW_021576521.1:0-326 GCF_001605985.2 Dendrobium catenatum
AATTATGTTTATTTTACAAAACTTTATTTATTTTCTTTTAATATGTATCTATTTTAAATTATTTTAATTTAAAATTACCTATATTATTAAATTAACCTAATTTTGGGAGATCAACTCGATGAAATTTTTGACATGGGTTCTATGAATGAAGATCAATTATGGGGGAGTGGATTAGTGGATGGTTGAGTTCCAATCATTCACTAATCCCGTCATTAGTTTTATTTACTTTTTGTTCATCCTAGATTGCATGTGTAGGGTGAACCACGAGCACTTAGTTTAGGCTCTTCTAGATCTAAGGACATGATGTGTTTATTTGGTTTGAGCAT
>NW_021576522.1:0-927 GCF_001605985.2 Dendrobium catenatum
TTCTGTCTGCTTGTACGGAGGTTGCAGATCCGGTGGCATGGGATTCTTGGTGTTACGAGGTGTCTTCTCATCTTGATATTTTCTCCCCTTTTCTCATTCACCGGGGAAGGCTCTTCTTGAATTCTATGAACATTATTTTGAAATGGACTCTTTTTAAGATCTTTAACGTAGTAGACTTGATATTTCTGATATTCTTGCACTCTACACTCCAAGTTTAATTTCATTCAGACTTGAGTTTCAAACTCAATATGAGTCTTCAATATTCGTTCAAGTCTTCTACTGCCATATGGAATTCACCTGGATTTGAATCTATTGTTTGCAAACCCAAACTTTACTTGATGTCGTGCAGTTCATGCTCAAATGAACAAGTTTTTATTGTCCACATCTTGTTCTAACTTTGAGTGTAGAGTGCAAGTTCAAATCTTTGGTTCAGGATCTTCAGAAGTTTTTTGAAGTTCAAATTGATTTGATTTTGGTTTCAATTTGATTTTGATTTTATTTGGATTCGGCCTTTTATTAGTCATTTGGGTTTTGTTCAAGTTCAAGTCCACAGTCCACAAGTCCTCTGTTGTTCTTCTGTGTTCAATCAAGTCCAGGTCCCAAATTATTCTCTTGAGTTCAGATTCAGCATTGCGTTCACCCGAAATTTCGGCAGCCTTCCGGCGTCTCCCCCGTTTAGGGGAAAACTACGGAAAACTGGGCTGAAAAATCATATCTATATAATAAAATTTGTATTCATTCTCAAAAATCATATACACTACTCATAATCTATATAATAATATCACAACTATTCTGTCTTAAGTACAAAAAAATAATTAAAATAACAAGAAAAGAAATATGAACCTGAAGGATCATGATCAATTTCATACTCCTACTTTCTTATCCTGACCTGAAATCATTTAACCACATATAAAGAGCTAAACAACT
>NW_021576523.1:0-227 GCF_001605985.2 Dendrobium catenatum
TGTTATTTAATCAACATCATTTCGATGATGGCTTTTTGACTGTTTTTATGGAGGAAAAATATATACAAAAAAAGCAATGTTCGTTTGAAAAATTTTGCTATTTTGTTGTGACTTTGACTGGAACACTTTCTTCCTGCACTTTCAATCTCTTTTTAATGGTATATAAGTGATTCTAGTGTTTTATCTGTTGCCATGCTTAGTTAATTTTCTGTTTCACTAGATAAAGT
>NW_021576524.1:0-1230 GCF_001605985.2 Dendrobium catenatum
TTTTATTGCAATAACTAGAGGAGAGGATCTGGGGAGTAGACATAGGCCATGTTGACCAAACCAATATAAAATATGGTGTGTTCTTGTAGTGTTATTCCTGCACTTTATTTTTCCACAGATTAATTTATGTGGTTAATTGTGTTAGTTTTAAAATATTTAAAAAGATTTTACTTTGCATTAAAGAATTTTTAAAACTACCAATTCACTCCCCTCTTGGTTAGCCTTAGGCTTGCTCATAAGGGCTTAACAACCCTAATGAACTTTCAAAACCAACTCTAAGTAGCCCCCTTTCATAAAATATAAAAAATCCCTTTTCACTTTAGATTATCCTTTTTAAGATAACACATGCTCTCCTAACCACCTTGCACACATGGAATATATCTAGAGATGAGCTACAATCAATTTTAGCCCTTAATTTCAACAATATGATTATATTGGGCACTTGGGCTCATTTCATGCATTCCAAAATACCTCCCCATCCAAAGCATCGCTTAAAGTCCTTCCACCATTTTATTCTTGGAGTACCATTCCTTACTCCCTAATCTTCCTAAGCCTTATAAACTTGTTAGTTAAGAGATCCAACGATGATACATGGCTTCATCATTAGAGGTTTCTAAATTATTAATCCAATAATCCTCCAACTATGAATCCTTCATAGAAGCTATTTTTCAAGCTCCAAGGAAGAGAATAAGACCACAAATAGCCCCTTAGTTCCATTGGATAGATATATTTTACAAACCCTAATACTTAACCTTTAATTTTTATTAACTTTCAAAATAAGCCATATAAAGCCTTCAAAATCCATATATAGGGACTTCATATGTAGATAAACATTATCTAAAAATTTTATTTAGTTTGGTTAAATAAATCACTAACAATAAGCAAAATAAATTTTCTTAAAAAAGAAGTTCTCAGGAAGAAGGCAAAATTTGGACCATTCATTTTTGATTCAATAGTATACATCTCATCAGATGGATTGGCTGATCTAACTAGGTTTAAGCTTTGGATGAACCAAATCATGTCTGATGGAATCCCATCCGACTACACCACGACAGTCCATTCAAATCATGTGGATCAAATGCTCATGATCCAAGCAGACACGATTAAGTGAAACTATGCCACACCAACATGTCTGATTGCCATCATCAAATGATTATCAGTAATTATGCTCAATATCATTATTTCTTATAAATAAATAATTAAATGAATATATATATATATATATATATA
>NW_021576525.1:0-216 GCF_001605985.2 Dendrobium catenatum
ATCTCTATGGGCTTTCAGAAATTGGGCATGCAGAACTGAAAAGAAAAAGGAATATCTCATTAGGACACTTAGTTATATATATTTTGGAAAATAAATACAATCTAGTGCATCCTGATAAAGAATATGAGGAGCCAGTGTACTACAATGATGCTTCTTTCAGAGCAATTTTCAAGGAGGATAAAGGAAAAGCACATGCCAGTGCTTCTGAAGAAGAAG
>NW_021576526.1:0-1641 GCF_001605985.2 Dendrobium catenatum
AATCACAATTTATTATATTGAACGAAATAATGCTTGACGGCATAAAAAATTTAAATAATAATATAGGGAAAGAAAGTAAATAAGTACTTCATATATCAGAATAAAAATAATGGATTTCTCTTAGGCTCTTATACCTCCCATCATAGTCAGATATTAAAATTTAGTCCCATATGACTCGCTCCCTATGCTAGAACATAAAAAAAAACCCCCCTTATAACTCCTAATGCATAACACATATATTCAGAAATTTAGGTCTTTTTGGCTCCCTATGTATCCTGCATAATAGAACATCGTCCAACATCAGAGCTTCATAGAATAACACATTTAAACCAGATAAGCATATATATATCATTGCATATTTGCAATTAAAAAAAGTAAATATATTATTTTCAAAGATGTACAAAATATTTTATGCGTACAACACATTCAACAACTAAGAAGAATTTCATAATCTTAAAATTTCATCAGATTACCAATGATTATTCAAAACGTTATTTTGAATCTTTAATTGTACTACAACATTATTTTCTACGATCAAGTGCATTTTCTAATTTGATAAAGTAATGCACTTTTCAAATTATTTGATAAAAATCTTTAAGAAAAAATGATTAAATATTCAGAATAGTCATAACTACAATAAGTTACACCAGAGTTATCTTTTTTTTTTTTCTACAAAATTATATATTAAATTAGAAAAATTGATCTAAAATTTCCTTATCTTTAAAAATTAAGATTGTCAAAATGTAATCTGATTTGGATCAAAAATTTTTTGCAGATTTGGACCAATAGCAAAATCTAGCCAAAGTTGCCAAAATCCAACTTTCTATCTCTAGAATCCTTTTATTTCTCTAGTCGATCGGTTGCCCAATGGAGTGGGGTTTGGTTTTGGAAAAATGAAACTGAAGTGAAATTTAATATTTTATAAAAAAATATTTTGGTGCTGCGACACTGAGCTCGACGCTGTAGCTAGCATTGCCTGCAGTGCCACAACTTGAATTAATTTTACAAAAAACATAGAGAGCTAACTGTCTATTAAAATAAAATTTAATATTTAACCTCAATAAAATTTGCTTGGGTAAATGGTGGGTTCGGTTTGTCCGCAGAGTTGAAGAAGGTAATTAAGAATTTTTCATAATAGACTAATGCGTACAAGCTTCTTTAAAAAATATACATGTGAGCTCTTGCCTATTATGAGTAATTTCTAATTAATTTCATCAGCTTTGCCAACGAAACGAACCCAGTTATCTAAACCCTAACCATATTTATTAAGTTTAAAAAATTAATTAAAAAATATTAATTTATGATCCGACTCTAACATAAAAATTGAGCAACGCAACATTTATTTCTATTAGAACTATTAGAATTATTTAGAGGTTGTTTGGTTTTAAGTATTGGTAGTAAAAAGTAAACCAAATAAATGAAAGTGGATTTTAGTTGTTGGATATTTCCTTGAAAGAAAAACAAATGCATGGTAATCTTTTGAGGTATTTAAATTTCTGTCTATTTTTGCTCTGTTGTTGCTCCAATATATACCTTACAGCTTCTCGTGCAACCTTTATTCAAACTCCACCACCTACTGCATGTAGACCCAGCCAGAAATGTATTCCAGTGGATGTCCAACTAGGGGTCATGTCAATATGA
>NW_021576527.1:0-404 GCF_001605985.2 Dendrobium catenatum
TCTAAATTACTCTTGAAAAAAATTATACAAAAAGTACAAAAATCAAAAGAAATGTGCAAAAGGTTCGCAAATATTAAAAAGAGGTACAAAATCAGCTCAATATCAAAAGATGCAAAAAAATTGACCCGACCCGAAAAAATCCGGGTTCGGGTCGACCTGATTAGCAAACGGGTCAGGTCCGAGTTAGGTTTTCTAACCCGTTTCAAAATTAGGTCAAGTTCGGGTCGACCCGGCAACCCGTGGCTCGACCCGAACTGACCTGGGAACGTCAATACCTCGCGTCGCGTCAACTTCAGGCCAGCTATCCTCCGTCTAGTCTCGTCGCTGTAGGCTAGCTATCCCGTCTGTGTCTTTGGCGACTAGGCGCCTATGCCTAGTCAAGTGCTGCAGCCATCGCCGCCGGC
>NW_021576528.1:0-316 GCF_001605985.2 Dendrobium catenatum
CTAAGTTGAGTCCTTGGAATCCAATTCTATTTCATTTCCTTAACGGAAGGATGTCCCAGATCAGTTGTGAATCAAATAGAGTAAAAACTAGGAATCTATATATAGCATATGAGTAGACTATTAGCTGTTCAAGTCTTATATCAGTTGTTCTATGCTTGATTCTAATCTATTAGTCTTGGTGCTTGAGTTTCGTAGCTCTTGCCTGAGACGGAAGGCTTCAGATGCAGAGAATGACAAAAAGTATCTTTAAACTAGGGATTTCAGCATGGCATGGATATCAATATTTCACAATACCTATATAAAGAGCAATAAGGTA
>NW_021576529.1:0-2577 GCF_001605985.2 Dendrobium catenatum
TTCACATTCAAGGATGCAACTATGAAGATAGAGAGCCAGGTGTCGAATTTACCCAAACACAAGAGAGATATGCGCTCCGGCAAAGTTGTTTGGTAGTTGGTAATGAAGTGGGCAGCAACCACGAACCTCCTCGCACTTCGCCGAAATGAACCTTCCCCACAAGCGTGGACAGCAGTTGGTGGCTGCAGGGAATTCCGGGACAGCAGGAAGTGATGCCGAACTCTCTAGACAACAGTTTTGACAGCAGGGATAGCAATTTTGTCTTGTAGAAAACATGGGACAACCACTTGGAGGACTTGGGAAAGTCCTGGACAGCAGTTGGGAGGCCTTCTTGGACCCCTTCCTTGCTAGTTTTGGCTTTCCTGGACTGGTGACAGCAGCCAATAGTTCTCCACGCAACTAGACGGCAGCTAGGAGGTCTCCCAGGACTGCTTCATGGCTGATTTGAGCGCTCCTGGACAGAGGACAGCAACCTGAATTTGTCCAATCAGCCGGACAGTAGGTGGAAATGCAGGAAACGTATGTGCCAGCCCTGAGAATCCTTTGGACAGCAAATTGATAACTGTCAAATTAAGATTGACGGGATTAAATCAATCCCCATTCAAAATTTGAATTGACCTGAACTTAAGGAGTGATTATGGGTCTTTAATGACAAGGATTAATGAGAAAGCGGGAGGTTTTAATTGAAATAGAAAAACTGAAATAGGAGGGAGGTTTAATTGAAATCAATTTAAGATTTCAAAATTTAGAAGGGGTGCATTGATGGCAATCAATGGGGAGCCCAATGAGGGGGCCGGCGGTATGGAGAGAGAGAGGGAGTTAGGGAGAGAGGGAGAGGGGTTTCCAAACATGAATGATGACTAGGAAAATTTTTAATAAATCCAAATTAATTGAATTTATAATTTGAATTCATTCAAAAAATTTCCATAAATGAAATTTCCAAATTTGGAAAGAATTTGAATTTTGAAATTCAAATTCCAAGGAAGGCTATGGAAGGGAGGCGCGGGGGAAGTGGTGGAGAGGGGAGAGGCCGTCGGCAAGGTGGCTGGCCAGTGGAGCTAGGGTGGCCGACGGGATGGAGCTCCAAGGGTGGTGGCACTAGTGGAGGCTTCGGCTTCTTCCAACTATTGGACTTTGCTTGTGGTAGTTTATGGGGAGAAGAAGACTATGCTTGTAATTACCTATAGAACTGACAAAGAGATCTCAAACAAAGAACTCACTAAGAGATCTTCAAGAAGGAACTTACTAAGACGCGGGCAAGTGAAGCTGGCAGACTCGTGGGCAGGTGACTTGGGCTGGCGCGGGCGATGCGGCAGGCCCAGTCAATTGCTGGATTCCAGGTTATTAAACCCAAACCCGACCCGATTTTTGAAACTGGTCGGTTTGTTAAACCCAAACCCAACCTGTTTCACAAACTGTTTGAACCTAAGCCGAAATTTGTGGGTCGGATTTGAGTCGGGTTTTCTGGTCGTGTCAAATATTGACACCCCTAATTGAAATCAACCATCAAAATGCTTTAAGCAAAACCATCCATCCTTCGCAATAATTTTCCAAGGTGGACATATTTGAAAATTACTGCAACTCACATAGAGCTAATGCTTGGTTGAGAATATCACTGATATTCATTCTCAAACAGTCTCTTGCCAGTAAGGGCGTACCACTGGTCCTATGATCGGTGGTTTGGCTGGACGGCTCCGCTAATTACCCATGGTTTGGACGGATGGATCCGCGTGGTTAATAATTACGACCGCGACCCTTTGACCTAGTGGCTTAATCCAATGACTCAATTGTATTACGGTTATGGTCACAGTCTGTATATTCTTCAATGACGTCAGATCCTTAAGATATGAGTCGATAGGATATAACTGATAAGGCACAAAGCCCTTTGTTAGCTTAGCTGGATTTTGTTGTGTCCCCTTAGAAAAAATCCCCCCCCCTTCTTATAATTTATCTTTGGACAAAGCAACCCATGGCTGCCGACAAGGATCATTCTGTCAGGTTGGGTCAACTACCATCTCTGACTAAGTAGACAAAGGACCATGACCCGAGACGACGAAACTATGGGATCTTGATCGTCTTCATTATCATTCCCCCCACCATCCACTTTAAGTGCAAGATGGTGAAATTTTTAATTTTAAATATTAAATTTTCAAATATCAACACATGTTATTACTATGCACTAGATACGATGTATCTCTGCGTATTTGTTTGATGATTGGCCTTAATTGAAAGTTCTCTCTCGCTATTGGGATGAGTAATTAACTGTAAGGGTTTGTGCCTATAGGAAACTTGAATCCATATCATAAATCCTCGCAAAATGAGGGTGAAATCTCTGGGTAGTGTCTTATTTCAATCCCAATATGCATTCTGAAAATTACCTCGGAATTTAATTTGTTAAAACTCTCTCGAAAGCAGGAGAGGCTGAGGCTCGAATTTTTGGAGCCCGTAGATAAATTTAAAGGAAGTATTCTATAGTATCAATTCATTCTAAAAATTCCTTAAATATGTCTCTTATCGAATGTAATAATGTAATTTTAATCCTCATATATAAAGCTATGCTCATCTGGAACTGTAACT
>NW_021576530.1:0-243 GCF_001605985.2 Dendrobium catenatum
GTGCTTGTCTATGCCAGCAAGAGCTATCATAGCCGCAAGATGTTATGGAGTACCATTGGCGCTAGCCTTGATGCTGAGTTACCAATGATTGTTGGTGGAGACTTTAATTGTTGCCTTGATCAAAGTGAGATGAAGGGAGGTAGAAAGTATAGATATTCGGTGGGTGCTCAGGAAATGGCAACTTTCCTTGTTGAAAATGATTTACAAGACTTGGGATTTATGGGTCCTAAGTTTACATGGACT
>NW_021576531.1:0-202 GCF_001605985.2 Dendrobium catenatum
AAAATTTTGATCATCACAAAATACATCAGATATAAAACTTTTTCAACCATGATATTTCTTTAAATGTCAACCGTTGATTGGCGGCATAGGCCTCTGACCGTTCAGATCGATCAACTGATATGCTCCTCCTTGATACACTTTCTCGATGACGAAGGGGCCTTCCCGATTGGATACGAATTTGCCACCAATCTTTTGATGTGGA
>NW_021576532.1:0-264 GCF_001605985.2 Dendrobium catenatum
TGTAATACAAAAATTTGAATTTTTGTACTACAAAATTGTTTTAAGAAGAAGTAAAAAAGATATCCCAAACGAAGCCAAAATATTTAATATTAATTTGTTAGAATATGATTTTTTTAATAAACTTTTGAATATCTGCTTTAATATTAAATAATATCATTTAAACAATAGTTTTGATGAGTAATATGAGACTAAGGTTTTATTTGGGATAGCTTTCTTACTGTTTTCTAGTATATAAATTTTTTGAATTAGAAAGTAGCAAGAAAG
>NW_021576533.1:0-343 GCF_001605985.2 Dendrobium catenatum
TCGTGGTGGAGAGTTCCAAAATGATAGGTTTGAGTCAATTTGTCAAGAGATAGGAATAGAACACAATTTCTCAGCCCCTAGAACACCCCAATAAAATGGTATAGAAGAAAGGAAGAATAGAACTTTGGCAGAAGCAGTCAACACAGCCTGTTATGTTTTAAACAGAGTAAACATGATCGAAGCTGAATAAAACTCCATATGAACTCCTTAAGGGTAGGACACCAAACCTTTCACATTTACATGTCTTTGGGTGCAAGTGCTTCATCTTGAATAATGATAAACATCCCTTGGAAATTTTGATCCCAAGTCTGATGAGGGTGTCTTCTTAGGTTATTCTTCTGTA
>NW_021576534.1:0-287 GCF_001605985.2 Dendrobium catenatum
ACCTTTGGTTTGTGTGCTACAAAAACTACTTATTGCTCCGCGACGACCCGTCCGAACTCAACGCAATGCGTTGTTCAAAACTAAATGCACAATCAAGGGTAAGGTTTGTGACTTACTCGTGGACAGCGGTTGCACCGAGAATGTTATTTCTCGTGCGGTAGTTCAGGCATTACAACTTAAAACGTCACCTAATCCCAATCCGTATAAAATCAGTTGGGTGCGGCGAGGAATAGAGATTGCGGTGACTGAAATGTGCAAAGTATCTTTGTCCATTGGCCGCCATTACG
>NW_021576535.1:0-224 GCF_001605985.2 Dendrobium catenatum
ATAGATATAGCCTTGAAATAATCTATATTGGGATTTTCGAGTATTTTAGAAATTAGATCTACTATGGTTGAGGTTCTTAATCAAAATGACTATCATCGGGTATTTGAATGCTTTCATTTTGTTGCTTTCAACATTATTAACTCTGCCAAGTTACTTGCAAATGTTCGGGTCTATGATTACCAATCTTGGTTGCATTTGAAAATACATTTACTTTGGTAAATGCA
>NW_021576536.1:0-305 GCF_001605985.2 Dendrobium catenatum
TTTGATGAAATGCCTTACGTATTTTCTAAAGTTTTCAAGTTTGAAGACATTTGGAAATCCTATCCAGCAACCTGGAAGATTGTTTCTAATGCTTGGGAGAAGCAGGATTTTGGCGGGGTAGCTAAAATTTAAACAGGAAAATTAAGAGAACTTTATAGTCTCTTTATTTTTGGAACAAAAATAAGTTTAAAAATCGTATTCTTCTTAAGGAGGAGCTAAAGGATGAGATTCTCAAATTACAACTGGAAGAAGAAATCGAAGGATGCCCAAGTCCAGATAAGTTGAAATTACTTCATGCAAAAGTT
>NW_021576537.1:0-210 GCF_001605985.2 Dendrobium catenatum
AATAAACGTATATGTTGAAATTTGAAATGTGTAGAAAAGTGCTTTGAATATTGAAATGTATAAAAGTGTTTTAAAATATATATTATATAGTATTATTTTAGGAATAGTGAAATGAGTAAGTGTGAGAGATAAATTGTTTGTATTATAAAAATTATGTAAGTTTAGAAGAGTGGAAATGAATGTTGGAAATATATAAAGCATGTTTCTAAA
>NW_021576538.1:0-280 GCF_001605985.2 Dendrobium catenatum
AAAAAAACACTTCTAGAACATGTAAATTCATAGGATAGTCTTTAGTCTCCTAGTCCAATAAAAATAAAACCCAGTTGCCCTGTCCATTGCTGAAGTTGAGTACATTATTTTAGGAAGTTAAGTGGCCCAAGTCATTTTATTAAAGAAATAAATTTTGGATTTAGGTTTACCTATAGGCTTAATCTTATTCCTCTATGATAACACTAGTGTCGTCTATATTTAAAAGAACCTAATCCAATACTTTAGCACTAAACATATTGACATAAGACATCACTTCATT
>NW_021576539.1:0-234 GCF_001605985.2 Dendrobium catenatum
TGGATGAATCAAGGGATGAGATTTTTTCATTATGCAGCCATTTATTCATAAGTATTATAGATAAGAATGCTACCAAAGATCTCTTTTGTCCTGATGACCATAATTTATACAGCGAGTAGAACATTTTATTGAGTATTATGGGAGTTTCTCCCCAACCCTCGTGGTATGTTCTCTTTCGGAATAGAATTGGGCTTCTTGGGGTATGGAAACATATTAGTAAATTAATCTTTGTGC
>NW_021576540.1:0-591 GCF_001605985.2 Dendrobium catenatum
TCAAGCTTTTCCCTCTCAAATCCTCGTTCTTAACAGGCTCCCACCCCAACCCCATGCATAGCTCACCTTTTGTGGGACTTACATTTCAACTAATCTTAGTACGGATCTTTTAGCACAAGGAGTTAGGATTTTAACAATTGGATTGATCTCCTCATGGATTTAGGATTGCAATATGGGTGTTCCATCTAGCCGCTGGCCCTCTCGTGGTGGATTTATTTTCCTTTTTTTTTTAATTAGTCTTGATTTGTTTTTATTGTAAGATTCTTGGAGGAGTTTATATATATCTCCATAACTTTGTACAAAAAAAAAATCCATAAAAATTCAAATTACATTTTACATATTTTCTTCATTCCACTTTTCTACTACTTTCATTCCCCTAATCTTTTGAACTGTTAGTTAACCAAATGATCTCTAATTGTGAAAGATGAACTGCAATTTTTTGTATTGAATTATACTGTTTAGGAATTCACAACCTGGAAGATGTCATAGGAGTATAAATTACTCTTTGAGTAAGAAGTGCCACTTTACAAGCCTGTTTATTTCTTAGATTCAAGATTTTCTTTCTATGTTGGGATGCTGCCATCTCCAGCA
>NW_021576541.1:0-274 GCF_001605985.2 Dendrobium catenatum
TAAAAAGTAGTGTAAACTTATGATTTTGAAATGATGCTCTGATACCACTTGTTGAGTCTAGTGAATAGGTTGTTAAACCTATGTTATTGTCCCAAGGCTACCAAGAGGGGAGGTGAATTGGTAGTTTTAAAAACTTAATCCTCTTTTAAATTTTAGTTGAACCGAAATTAAACTTTTAATGAAATTTTTATAGAAAAGATTTTCAACCACAAAATATTTAAAACAAAAAAAATGTGAAAAATAAAAAGCAGTAAAGTAAACGACACAAGATTTA
>NW_021576542.1:0-251 GCF_001605985.2 Dendrobium catenatum
CTTCAGGCTATCCTTTCAGTCAAATAAGTGGTAAATGATTGGATGTTTGATTACAAATGCTTGATAATTGAAGGAGATAATAAGAATTTTATTTGATTCATTAAGGAAATGGTGGATAAAGGAGAAACTGTGTTGAGAGATCTTTCTTTTATCAAGGATTTTTAGTTTGTTGTTTTTTATTATGTTGATATGGAGAGTAACAAGTTAGCGGATATTTATGCAAACTTAACTTGTATTAGTTCTTTCCTTTG
>NW_021576543.1:0-290 GCF_001605985.2 Dendrobium catenatum
TGGCGGGTAGGAGAGGGGGAGAACAAGAGGTGGATAAGGAGACAAGAAGATAAAATAAAGCCACGAGTCGCGGACGCTTCCAACGACTGGTGGGTAATGCACTTCGCTCACCTTGAGCTCAACCACCCTTCTCTAGCTCTCATTCAAGAAGAAGAAGCAAAGAAAATTTCTATTAATCAATAATCATCTCATTACAATAGAAATGACCTATATATAGGTCTCAAAATAAAAGAAGGAACAAAGACTAAATTGTCCTTAGAGCTACAGCATGACTCAACTCATAATAAGGG
>NW_021576544.1:0-248 GCF_001605985.2 Dendrobium catenatum
AAAGTTTTACTATATAAAAGACAGTACAAAATTTCATTATGGAAATAGAAAGGCTACATAATAGTTCAATTTGAAAATAGTTTTACTGATAATATTTGCAGAGATTTCCAATATTCCAAGTACGGGGCAGCATTTTTCTGTTGCCATCTTTTAACTTGAATGTTCCAGGTTTGACCATGGATGCCACCATATAAGGGCCTTCCCATAATGTTGATAGCTTGTTACGTTGGGGGCCCTTTCCAGCTGCT
>NW_021576545.1:0-1661 GCF_001605985.2 Dendrobium catenatum
GTGTTCATGTATAATGTTGATAACATCTTATTTTCAGGCAATGATCCTCGCATCATAGCCAGAATTATGGATCCCAATTATTTAAGTAGATTTGCAGATACATTCAGAAATGTTAAGCTCACTATACAGAGACATGGACCATGGTCATCTGCTTGGGTTGGTGAAGCAGGTGGTGCCTACAACAGCGGCAGCCGTCTTGTCTCCAATACCTTTCTAAATAGCTTTTGGTAATTAGTTACCTTATATTCCCTAGGAATATTTCCTTTTTGTTTTCTTTTCAATTAAAAACAAAGGTTTTGTTTCGTTCTAGGAATTTAAGGCCTCGTTTGTTTCTCCTTAATTACGTCATTTTCGGTTTAAATTGACGAAAACAGTTACTGTGTGTTTTTTGTTAACATGCCTTTTGCAGAATCTCTTTTCTTATATCTCTGTAATACTGCTGATCTCAAAAGAAAAAAATGCCGCTTACCCAAACTCCGCTTACTCCGTTTCTTTAAACTCTGCTCATGCAAAAGGAGTGCCGCAACCAAACGAGGCCTAAATGGAAAGAAATGAGAAAAAAAAAGTGTTGAATAGCTCAGCCTTAAATCAATGGTTGTAAACTTATAATTAACTCATAAATTATTGAATATCATTCATTTCCTCCAATTTCTTCTTTCCTTCAGTCCAAACAAAGCCTAAGCAAAGTGAATATTTATGAACTCAAATTCATTTTTTTCATAACTCAGGTACTTGGATCAACTTGGAATGGCATCGAAGTATAACACAAAGGTGTACTGCAGACAGGCATTGATTGGTGGTAATTATGGCCTTCTTGACTTGGAAACATTCATACCGAATCCAGATTACTACAGGCAAGGACTTATAAACTGTTAAATGTTGACTAGTATGAATGTTGATGTAATGAAATTCTTAAGTATTATTACTTTTGAACTCTTGAACAGTGCGTTACTTTGGCATCGGCTGATGGGGAAGGGCGTTCTTAGTATTGATTTTAGTGGGTCTTCTTTTCTAAGAGCCTACGCCCACTGCAGCAAACATAAAGTAACAACTTATTCTTCACCTTTTGTATACTCATTTTCTTTTAGTATTTAGCAGCTTCATTAGTTTTCTTTTAGGAAACTCCAGGGTAATGAGTTATGGAATCCTCGAATCTAATTTTTTGCCTTGGGAAGAAAATTTGCTATGAAACTTAATACACATCCATGTTAATTTTATTAAAGCCAATTTTGGATATTTTATTGTATTTTTGGCTGGCCTAGGATTTTTTTTTTTTTAATAATGATGGGGGCATTATGTTTATAGTATTATTCTTCACTACCAAAAGAAAAAAGTGAAATTATAGTGGTGATAATACCCACCGTTGCTAGCTTGGTTGGTGGGCGAGCTTGGTTGGGAACCCCCCAACCCGTGCTCGATTCCCCTCGAGCGGCAGCGCCTCTTAAGTGGGGCCCAATCAAGTGCGGGTCAGGAGGTTTCTGGGGTGGGTGCCTTTTCTAGTTCAGCCAAGGATTAGTCATGCCGCCAAGCGCCCTTTCGGGGGTGACAGCAGATGCATACCCCGTTCCAAAAAAAAAAGAAAAAGTGGTGATAATAGGATGTAGCTATCAATTGGGTGAACTTGTATAAAATTATTTTTTTATATTTTATATGTTGATGTA
>NW_021576546.1:0-272 GCF_001605985.2 Dendrobium catenatum
TTTCGGATCCAAAGAAGAATTCTGTTTCTTGAGCGTCTTCTGTTCTTTCTTCTACATCCTAATTTGATTTTATGGTGGTGAAGAAATCAAAGTGCAGCCCCTAGAAACTAAGGCAGGATATGAACGTGGAGGTGTTTCAGAAGTCCGACGACTAGCTAGACTTCCAGCCAGCAGGTGTTCTTCCTCGGTGGCCGCATTAGCTTCACTCGGTGGCGACGTTAGCCTCATTTGGAGCTAAACAAAGCAAGATGTGGTCTCGTAGGACTCGACAA
>NW_021576547.1:0-572 GCF_001605985.2 Dendrobium catenatum
CCTTAGGACACTTAGCCCCGCAGCCCGGAATAGTCCAATCAATAAACTTCATCTTTAGGATGGTTGTTGTGTTTTAAAAGGTTTGTTGAGTGTTTTAAATATTAAACTTATATTTTCTGGAGTTTTAGAACGATTTTGAGTTTTTAAGAATTTTTGTAATATTTTAATCATTTAATTAAGGGGTTAGAAAATTGACTTTTAATTAAGAGTGTTTTATAGAAAATTAGTATTTTATTAAAATACTAGACCTTAATACGATCAGTTAGACTATAAGTACGTTGAAATTGGATGGTTTGAAGTTTTGAACTGATTTTAACTTAGGTTTGACCAAAAAGTTTGACCAAAAAGTTGACTTTTTGATTTTGAAAGATTTCTAGAATTTTAATATTTTTAATAAAAATTAGACATTATTATGAGTTTAATACAAGTGAGTTTGGTCAATTTGGATTTTTATTGAATTAGTTATGAAGGTTTGAAATTTGAGGTATTTAATGAATTTTTAAAATTGCTTAATTAGAGGGTCGTTTTGTGATTTTGCTCCAAATGAGATCCCAACTCCTTGAAATCAGCTC
>NW_021576548.1:0-264 GCF_001605985.2 Dendrobium catenatum
TGAGAGAGTGTTTGAAGGAGGATTCTTACTTCTGGAGTGTGAAGGATTCACTTGGTACTCAAAGGTAAGAATCTCCAATTATGATTTTTGATAACTTCGCCCTTTTTCTCTCATCCTTCTAGATTTCTCGTGAGAAGATCTGTCAAGGAGAACTAGTTCTCTCCCGTCACTCGTGGAGTGTGAAAGGACAAAAGGTTCACTACCTACACTTAGAAAGTGTGAAGAGTTGAAGGGTTCTCTACCAACACTTGGAGATTGTAAAAG
>NW_021576549.1:0-497 GCF_001605985.2 Dendrobium catenatum
TCAGTCATATCAATCATTTCAATATATATTACCTTGCATTCTTATAATGTTAAATTATAGTACAACACTTTCAACCCATTTTCAGTATGCTTTTTCCTACTCATTTTTCCCAAAAATTCCTTTATGCATTTGACTGGTGAAAATATAATAAAATTACATCATACTATTTAGAATGATCAAATCTATAAATATTAAAAGTAATATAGTGAAACTTATAAAATTAGGAGATAATGCATTTTTAATAATTTATGAAAGATAAATCCATAGAAATTAAAATCATTAAAAATAAAAGTAAAAAGATAGTTACTTACAACAATAAGAGTACATTTTACGTTAGAAGCGTTAGTAAAAAATGACAAAAAAAAAGTCTTTTCTCTCCTTTCTCTCTCCTCTCCCTTTTTCCTTCTTCTTTTTCCTTCTTCTTTTTCCTTCTACTTCATAGCAAGTTACAGTTAAAATGGGAGAGGTGATGGTGCTGGAATACTTTCATGCTTAGG
>NW_021576550.1:0-231 GCF_001605985.2 Dendrobium catenatum
TTGATTTTCACTTAAAATTCAATTAAGGTTTAATTTGCTGTGAAATCAAGGGGCTTTCAATTTTCATGAGTTAAGGAATGAATTCTGGTCGGTTAGAGGGTCTATACATATTTTTTGGATTTAATCTGGATTTATTACAATTTATGGAAGGTTTTAATGTTTAATTAAGGCTTAAATTTAGGAAAATTGATTAGGGGTCTTAATGACTTCTAAATTCAGTGAAAATTTCTC
>NW_021576551.1:0-456 GCF_001605985.2 Dendrobium catenatum
AGCATATGATGGTTTGCCGCGCCTTCCTGGTGTTACGAATGTTAGCGGGTTGAATACAGTACCCGCGGAAACCCTCATGTACGTCGCTTCACTGATGTGGATTCATTTGCTTAGGCTTGGCACAGGTAGCAGATTTCGTATAGCACCCCCCGGCAGCCTTACCGGAGTCAGCTACACTCGATTGACTTGGGTGAAATTATCATATGCACCCTTTATGGAGCACGGAGCCCGTAAATACGAACGACGGGGGCGATCATTAGGAGCTCCTCGGGGTCAAAGGTCTCGAAGAGGCTCAGCACACGAGGGAACCAATGAAGGTATATATACTTTTTATCATCTTCATCATTTTTTTTTATTTACACATCTTTCTTCTTTTAATTTGAGTGCAGGCGGGCAAGGTGATCAACATACCACCGAGAGAATTACATCTTCCCCATCACGAGTGCGAGCAAGGGA
>NW_021576552.1:0-229 GCF_001605985.2 Dendrobium catenatum
AGTTTTCCAAAAATCAAATGACATATTTTCAAATAAAATAGGTCTCGTGATTGAATAACCTTCCGCAATAGTACGATTAGCCATGGATCGAAATTCAAAAGCTTTTAAAAACTTATTTTATGAAAACTTGCTCTGATACCACTTGAAAGTTCGTTAGGGATATTAAGCCCTATAGAACTGGTCCAAGACTAATAAAAGAGAGAGGTGAATTGGAAAACTTTAAAACCAA
>NW_021576553.1:0-507 GCF_001605985.2 Dendrobium catenatum
TGAACCGATCATCCAGGCCGATATAAATATCATCCCAAACGATGTTACCAAAAACAGTAAACTCTAGGGAACAGTCAGAAATTCTTCCAAGGTGTGTATGAGCAAGTTTACAAAGCATCAGGAGCCACACCAAATACAATAGACTAATGAAAGAAAAAGTGGTACAAACTGACTCAAACCTAGTCTATCCAATCATGAGTTGGTTCCAAATTACAATCTGATCTTGTAGACCTAAAATATCAGTAGATAAGATATTCGTAGAGAAATAAGAGTGTTTGCTATCATCAAAATCATAATCCATGAAAACAGATCCGTAACAAATATTGTTTCTACTTCTGAGAAGATTACTTGTGTTTCTACTAATAAATCAGCTGATATACATTCCATAATGGATCCTAATATCTCTACTAATTAAATTTCTAATCCATCTATTGTTATTAATCAAGAGAAAGATCAAGAGATCTTAGCGAATAGTGGACTTGATAAAGGGATATTGGTTGTGATGGA
>NW_021576554.1:0-364 GCF_001605985.2 Dendrobium catenatum
TTAGCTTCTCGGTGGGAGCTCAAGAGATGTCAGCCTTTTTAGTGGATAATGATTTACATGATTTGGGTTTTGTGGGACCCAAATTTACCTGGTCGAACAACAAGAGTGGAAATAGCAAGATCTGGGTCTGTCTGGATAGAGTTTTAATGAACTCAGAAGGATTGCGGCTAGCTCCTCTTGTTATGGTTAAGCACCTTGTTCGTATTGCTTCGGACCATTGTCCATTGATTGTGAAATTCTCATCTAGCATGCCTATGGCCTGCTAGTAAATGGATCCGGTTTGAAGACACATGGATGTCTTATCCCTATACATGGAAGCTTATATGGAAGAATTGGATTAAAAGGGATTATAGGCTACTTGATG
>NW_021576555.1:0-327 GCF_001605985.2 Dendrobium catenatum
ATTTTCTCAGAAAAAAATGAAATTCATTCTATAACTAGTTTAGAATGAAATCAAAAACAAAACAGAGAAATAACCAAACAAATACTAGGAGAAGGATAAACAGCTTTCAGACAATCAAAACTAGTGAAGACATAAGTCATCCAATCGAGCCAAGTCATCTGAGTGAATGTCAGTCTGTAGGTTCCAACCATAGGGTCATTCAGCAGCATACCAGCAAATTCGAAATAACAGTGGTTGTCAATCCCAGCCTCGAAAGATCAGCCTATATTTATGTAATTATATTTCTATAAATGATTTCGTTTAGTTGTGATTTTATTTTTGCCGCTC
>NW_021576556.1:0-294 GCF_001605985.2 Dendrobium catenatum
CATGTAATGTACTCTATAAGATGTACATCAAGCTAAGACCTTCCCCTAAGGAAGGATCTCATTTGTAATCAACTATAATACTGGTTGATTCATTCATACTGGGCCATGCCCCATGGTTTTTCCCCCCTTTTCAGGGGTTTTTCACATAAAAATGTTGGTGTATCTAATGGATGATGCACCCTCTCTTTTTATCTGATTGTGTGCCGGATTTTCGTACAATGCTAAGACGTTAAACTTTATATTTCTCTACCGCCACGAATACTCCTGGACGCAACAAATATATATATATATATA
>NW_021576557.1:0-248 GCF_001605985.2 Dendrobium catenatum
TTTAAGGCCGTTAAAGACTATTTTCAAAAATAATTTTAAAAGAAATAATAACAATTATAATAATAATAATAATAATAATAATAATAATAATAATGATAATAATAATATAAAATTAACAACAATAATAAAAATAATGATAACAATAACATAAATAATATAAATAACAAAAATAATTAAACTAATTTAAAATAAAATAAAATATTTTATTGTATATATATATTTTTACTGTTTATTAAATATTAATAATA
>NW_021576558.1:0-331 GCF_001605985.2 Dendrobium catenatum
TCGAAAAAAACAAGCGCATGTGAACAGCGGTTGCATGTAGCGAATACCACAAGCATACCATCCAAGCTGCTCAATTGCCATAGGTTTATATACATTTGCAACAAAACAGCAGTTAAAATGCCATCATCTCTCCCCAAAAATACAACTACAGAGATTTTTATGCAAATATCTAAAATCCGCCCCTTTTGGTTCGGTCTCTAGCAATCATACCATCTAGGGTTTCCAAAAACTCAGATTTCCATCCTCATTGCCTCTTGGGTTCATTTACTGAACATGAATTAGTCGAATAAGCTAGCTAAAAAGGGGAGAAATCGTTACTTTAGCAGCGAGC
>NW_021576559.1:0-237 GCF_001605985.2 Dendrobium catenatum
AGGTTAGACATCAATCAGATATGTAGAGGTATGTGTATCTAGCATATAGTAGCAGCACTGGTTTAGGTGTTTAAAGGCTAGATATTTAAAATAAAAAATTTCACCATCTTGTCCTTAAAGAAGATGGTGGGGGAATGGATGATGAGCCCAATCAATATGAGTATTTTTTTCATAAAATATAATTTTTAACTATTTTACCAACTTTTTGATAGAGACTAGTTATTATTGTTATTAACT
>NW_021576560.1:0-753 GCF_001605985.2 Dendrobium catenatum
CTCAATGTGAATCTTTGCTGTTTTGTTATATGGATTTGGTTGAAATAAACAATTATTCGAAGATGAGATGGTGCAATTTGCAATGCTGTCAATCATCTGAAATGTGTGAAGATAAGCTAATTAGAGTTGTGTAATTGAGATATATCTAAAATAGCCTATAGAAGTTAAAAATATCGACCATCTGATTGCATATGGAAAGTCACTAGCCTAACATGACTTGATTCACATTAAAGTTTTGTTTGGGACAATTTTCTTACTGTTTTCTTAAGCAGCTTTCTGATACAAAAATTTTGAATTTAAAATTTTTTTGTACTAAAAGCTATTTTAGAAAGTGGGAAGATAGATGCCTCAAACGAAACCTAAGACTTTGTTTGGGATAGCATACTTCATTCAGAAGCAATTTTTTAGCACAAAAATTTAATGACAGTAATAAAAATGTAATGGCCAAAAACTGTCCCAAATAAAACCTAAAGCACAGCTTATAATCATAAAAATGTATTTGGAATTGACACCATCAAGAACTCAAACTATGAATTTCCCTTGAAGCAGAAGTGTTTAGATTTTGCATATGCGAGGGAATGCAAGTACAGCAATATAATAGCATGATGGTAGAGAATAAATAATGAAGAAAGAGAATGCCAAATAACAGGCTTTAAGGGATATTTATATAGCGATATTGGGGTTTTCATGAAAAACCTCACATCAGGCATGAATGCTAAAAATTTTAAATTTCAAATAAATTATTTTTCTCTT
>NW_021576561.1:0-280 GCF_001605985.2 Dendrobium catenatum
CCCCATACGAAGTCTTCTCTGTAAAAATTTTGTTCAAATGAAATTCATAATCGTGCCAGGACGAGTTACCCTCTGTAAAAATTTTGTCTGGACGAAGTCCTGTTCGTCCCAGGATGATGGGAACTAACTTAAATAAGTTGGTTAGATCCTGTGGTATTTTGGGAACCGACCTATGAAATAACTGTTCGTCCAGACAAACCTAGTTTGTACGGGATGATGATCGTGTACAAACATAGTTCGTATCAATATTCATTAGGATCGTTTCTGACACTTTAAGTAA
>NW_021576562.1:0-622 GCF_001605985.2 Dendrobium catenatum
TTGGGACTCAGCTGTATATGATAAAATGTTTGCAAAGGGATAGATACATAATTATTCTAACAATTTAGGTTTTATTTGAGACAATTTTCTTATTGCTATCTAAAATTGTTTTTTAGCATAAAAGTTATTAGTTAAAGAAAAAGTGTACTAAAAAATTGTTTTAATAAATAATAAGAAAGGTGTCTATCCGTTGCCACCACAAAAGGGAGCGCTTGGCGGCGTAACTAATCCCTCGACGGCGAGGCCACCCACTGACATCAGCCCACACTTGCTTTGCCCCACTGAAGAGGTGAGGCCGTAGTAGAGGGGATTCAAATCCAAGATGAGCGGTTCCCAACCGTACTCGCCCACCAACCACCCTAATCCTCGGTGGGTTATCACAACGATAGTTGTTTGTTCTTTTGTGATGTGATTTGTGATTGATCATTGAGATCAATTGTGACATGAAAGAGCTAAATTAGATATGTTCTTTTACTGCATTTATGAATAAAGCATTTATCTAAATGAAAACAAATTGAAAGAATTCATTTAGTTCCAATTGAAAGTTTTTGATTTATCAGTCGTTATAGACGGACAATAAAAAATAAAAAAGCTTTGACTTTTTCAAAAAATCTCAAAATAT
>NW_021576563.1:0-313 GCF_001605985.2 Dendrobium catenatum
TGTGTGAGATGTGTCCTAGCATGCCACAAGAAAAACACTGAACTCCAGGAAAAGGTTTTCTTAAATGGTTTGGGTAAAAATGCCTCTTCCTAGGTTCTGGCTTTTGATTAGGAGTTGGTGTCATCCTAGCTTTCTTACATGTTTTCAAATAATTTTGAATCCTCAAGTTAGTTTTCTTTAATGCATCATTCTCAATCCTCAAATTTTTCTCAATTTCTGTAGATTTCTTAAGATCAAAATTAAATGAGATAAGTGAAGCTTTTAATGCATTATGTTTATCAACTAATTCCAAATGCTTTTTGTTTAAGTCATC
>NW_021576564.1:0-333 GCF_001605985.2 Dendrobium catenatum
TTACATCGTTTGTTCGTCCAATCTTCGATTCCTGAAAAGTTAGAAAAAATATGCAGTCCAAGATAATCAGTATGGTTTGCCAATCATCAAAACATAAGCCATGAAATAAGATTTGCAACAAAAATGAGATGATTTCAAGGAATCATGTGCATCAGATAATTCAATTTGCTTTTTATTTAATGCATCAAACTCATCAAGTAATGACATGTGATTGTTATCGATTGTAGAATGATCTTTAAGAAGAATTTAATTATCATTTTATAAATTTAAAAACTCTAATTTTAAACTAGCATGATATTTCTTAAGTTTCCTATATGATGCATGAATTTGTTC
>NW_021576565.1:0-540 GCF_001605985.2 Dendrobium catenatum
TCATTTTCAAGAAAAATTATATAGATGATCAATCTAACTATAATTATAATGGTGCTGGTTGTGCATTATTGGGTTTCACGTATCTAACCTAATTGAGATGCATAAACAAACCATTATCCAAATATCTTCAACTCTCTTTTGAGTATCTTCCAATTTGAATGAGATTCTAGATAGAGTCCTGATGCTAGATGATCTACAGTGATATTTATAGATATAAAAATCACTTTCTTTGGATTCAAATTTTTGAAACTAAACTAAGGGACATCCCTTAGTTGGTTCTAAGATGATTATCTAATGTTCTCATTCACTATTGAATAACTATAACTTCCAAATTTAAAATCTATTATTGACTGAACTAGGATGTTAGAACACGAGGGGTTCTATCCTTAGTGATGTCGATTATACGTTTGTTTGAATCTTTGTCAAACTTCAAAATAAAATCAAGCTACAATTTGAATAAGTCCATAATTGACTAATCTTGAATGTTAGAATTGGAGGGATTATATTCCTGATAAAGTCTATGGTAATTTCGTCAAAAAG
>NW_021576566.1:0-291 GCF_001605985.2 Dendrobium catenatum
AAGCTCATTGTCATTATCATCAAACCTTGGCTTCTTTTGCCTGCCAAAGCAAGGACACACTACAACAAAATCACCAATTACCAGCAGCTTTTTTCGACGGAAAGTGATAATTTTTCGGCGGCTTTGGAATTTATCGGCAATTTTTCGGCTAAAAAATTTCCACTGGTAAAACACGCGCCGGAAAATTTTTTCTTCCGGTAAAATATTCTGGCAGCTTTGTGATGATCTTTGGCTTCCGGACAATTAAAAAAAATTAAAAAAAAATTTATTTGGCTGCTTGGGTGGCTGTCT
>NW_021576567.1:0-353 GCF_001605985.2 Dendrobium catenatum
TCTTATCCTAGAATTAGTGAACATTTTTAAATTAAAAGTCAATCAATTAGAAAACTTTAGTCAATAATTAACCTATATAGGACATATCAAAATCACACAACCTGTTACACACACTTAAAATTGTTTGTTAGGACAACTGACTCTAGTTCTAGGTTAGGCCGGTGTTTATTTCCTTACTGCATTGTGACGGGCTTTTTCGATTTTCACTGCATTTTGGTTGTAAAATTGTTGGTGTGTTTGTCTACTTACTTTTACTGCACTCTGTGATATGATCTGTTTTGACGATTAGATTACCCGTAGGTTAGGAGCGATCTGATTGTTAATAAGATTTTCCGCAGGTGGCCACACTCATG
>NW_021576568.1:0-289 GCF_001605985.2 Dendrobium catenatum
CAACCCATGGCTGCCGACAAGGATCCTTCTGTTAGGTTGGGTCGACTACCTCCTCCGACTAAATAGACCAGGGACTACGATAGCCCGGGATGACGAAACCATGAGATCTTGATTGGGTCCATTATCCATTCCCCCACCATCTGCTTTAAGTAAAAGATGATGAAATTTCTATTTTAAATATCAAATCTTCAAACTTTCAATCTTCAATAGCCAAACCCATGCTGCTAATATATGCCAGATAACACGTATTTACTACGTATTTGATTGACGACTAGCCTTAATCGAAAGT
>NW_021576569.1:0-264 GCF_001605985.2 Dendrobium catenatum
AGAGTGCAAGTAGAATGGTTTTCAAGCTTGAAAAGTCTAGCATTTAGTTCTCACCATAAGTAGTAGATAATAGAAGAAATTACGAGCTTGTAAGCATTAGTCACATCCGGTTGCTGGCATAAGCTATCATCAATATAGTCGAGAGCTTGCAAAATGTTATGATGAAGCATTAGGTGGACAAGGTATGAAGGATCCTTCTATTATAAGGGAAATTACATTCAAAGAACATATGTTTGATGCTTTCACTTTAGGTATTAATAAAAG
>NW_021576570.1:0-243 GCF_001605985.2 Dendrobium catenatum
CTATGGTGCTCAATGGAAGGAAGTCGTAGTTACGACTAGTGGTAGCATGCAACGATAGTGGCGACCATGTTAGGATGCGATGGACAGTGTTGGGTGGCATCAGATCAAGCTTTACAAGATGGGGTGTATTTCAAATTCATTTAAAATTGAGCAAATTTTAAACATATTAAAGTTAAATTAAATAGGGAATTTCAAATACCTCAAAAAATTGCACTTATTTGTTTTTGTTCCAACCTAGATAAC
>NW_021576571.1:0-1273 GCF_001605985.2 Dendrobium catenatum
AAATAAACCTTATTTTATTTATATAAAATAAGGGAACAATCTTTGGTAATGCAGATGTCTTTAAAACTTCATTTCTAATTTTAAATATATTTATAGGATGTTATTATTATCTTTTCAGATAATATAATATCCTGCTTATTATATTCAATTTTGTAAATGATGAATTTTATAAAATCTATTCTTGTTTTGGATGTCTTGAAGAATGTTATGTTCGTCTTTCAAGATGATATAATATTCTTCTTATTATATCTAAATAAAAGAATGGATAAACTTTTTCAATTTTTTTTTTATTTTTGAACTTATTCTATAGAATTTTATATTCATCTTTCGAGATGATATGTTATTCTTTGAACTATGTTTGATCATAAAAATATATCTTTTTAAAACCCTATTTTGATATTGAATTTATTGTAGAATATTATGTCAATCTTTCGAGATTGTACTTTATTCTAAATGTAGTATTCGATTACAAAATAGGAGAAATCAAAATCTACGTGGTGACACAATTTTTTCCACCAAGGTATTTCTGGCAACTCCGCTGGGGATCAATCCTCTCTCCATCTTTAGCAGTGTTTTATACCCTTCAATCGGTAGTAAACTTGTGATTGGCATAAGGTTGTAACTACCTTTCTTCCGCCGGTTCTTTTATTCATTTCATTCTTGGATAATTTGGCCGGTATCTAAAAAATTTTAGAGGTCTTATTTTGGACCCCGTTAGAAAACTAACGGGAAGATCCTTTGTACGACCTTTTTGTAAAGAAATTTCCTGTGCTAATTCGAATGTTGCTGTTACATTTTTCTTGTAGCGATATGTTTGACTTAGCACTGGGTCCCAAATCCCTTTGCCCAATCTTTAGTAATATGTATAGTTACTTCTTTTAGTAACTTAATGTGTTATTTGGATTGGGTCCAAATAACTTTAAGTCTTCAAAAAAAAAAAATTAAACTTCTCAGTGTCCTAACCAACATGTTGTAGTTATATATTTTTGTAACTCGATATGTGGCTGGACAAATCTTAAGAAAATTTGAGCTTTTAAATCAAAATTTTCTCCTTATCTAAACCAACATATTACAGTTATATATTTTTATAGCATAATATGTTTGGTAGAATAGGGTCAAAAAACTCAAACCTTCAAATCAAAACTTTTTGCTTGTCCTAATAACATATTTTAGTTATATATCCTTTGTAGTTTGATATGTTTGCTAGGACAGGGTCCAAAATCTGATATATGCAATATTTTCAAGATTAAAGTCAATTTAAATTGAGAAAAGT
>NW_021576572.1:0-1037 GCF_001605985.2 Dendrobium catenatum
TACCAGTAGAATGGTGGCCTCTCTCAGACCCAGTCAACACAATGCCCTCCATTTTAGAGGACGGAGGGCATGGCACCCAGTGGTATCCATCAACTAGTACGGAAGTGGCAGGCTGTCTAACATACTTCTTATTCTTTCTGACTGGTTGTGGAGTCAAGTTCTTCGCCTCAGATACTTCTTCTTTCAACACTTCTTTCTGTAAGCGATGTGAGATCACTCCCTTCAGCTGTTTCACATATTCTTCCTTAGTTTGCCCAGACTGTGCGGCATAGGTATGAATTATATTCCTCAATGTCCTTATCTTCTAGAGGTGTTTTTCTCTTGAGGTTTTCTTAGTCGAGTAGTCGACTAGGCATGGTGGGGAACAGGCTATCCTAGCTGCCCTCTCCTCCCCTTGAGCAGAAGCTAAGGGGTAAAAGCGACTCCCCTTTAGGAGGGGAGAGGAAGCAGGAATAGGTAGCTTATCAGCAGCCTCAGGCTCTACTTGAGCTAAGGTCTTAAAAGGTACGACTCTCTTAGCCTTAGTGATCTTCTTCCTGAGCCTCATCAAATAATTCTTCTTCTGATTCTTGGTGGCAAAGTTAAGTCTGGAGCTCGACCCTTCCTCAAAAACAGATTTGACTACATTGGGGGTCTCAATAACTGGTTCAGACTGTTTCTGTACATCAGTCTCCACTAGTACGGTTGGTGCAGATCCCACAATTAACTCAATCACGGGGGTAGGATCTTTGCTGGCATCTAAACTGACTATCTCATGTCCATCCATAAAGAACTCTAAGGTATTAAATCTTATCCCAAAGACCACCGTGCTTCCTTGGTGATTAACTGTCGAGGACAACTCTCGGTCAAAGGCGAAGATTAATTTGCCAGCCATTTGAATTTTTTCTGAAAATTAAAGAGAGGATTGGAATTAGAATTCTTTTAAGAGAGAAAGAAAAGAGTTTTTTTTTTTTTTTAAATTAAGGCTTGTAAGTTAATCTCAACCCTCCAACACATGTTCAGTGGTAGAAAACATTACCCAACACGTATTAGAGGGA
>NW_021576573.1:0-217 GCF_001605985.2 Dendrobium catenatum
GACAAACATAAGGATTCCTATTTTCTTTCTCATAAAAAATATGCTTACTCTCTTCTCCAGCTTACAGGACTCACCACGTGCAATCCTCTTGCAAATCCCACGGTGACCAAATTTCCCAGCAACTGTTCGCTGGATCCAAAATTCTCCGACCCTGCTCTCTACAAACGCATTACAGGATCACTCCAGTATCTCACCCTTACTCGGCCCGACATAGCCT
>NW_021576574.1:0-301 GCF_001605985.2 Dendrobium catenatum
CAAATCATACTCAAAATTCTGAATCTTCCAAAATGATCATTCAAGAAATTAAATATTTGAATTTTCTAAAGAATGATCGTTCAAAAAATTTTCATTGAGATAGCGTATTTAGCAGTATTTTAGATTTATGTTATTTGAATTGCTCGCTAATGTTTTCTTCTCTTATTTTTGTGTTCTGGGTAAGTCTCTGCATTTTGAAAGTGTGGGGTGATGTATCAGATTATGATTACTAATCCGTGCCTTTCATTTATGCAGATGGATCTACAGAACACCCCGATGACCGTCCAGTTGGGACAAGGAG
>NW_021576575.1:0-300 GCF_001605985.2 Dendrobium catenatum
ATTTTTCTTAATCATTCAAGATCAAATTTAGTTGGCAAGGAGTCTTTGTGAATTGGCCAGGAGGGATTGATTTTGTAGCCGTGCTTGATTAAATAAGCATGGATATGCTCCATTAGAGATAGCATGGTTTAAAATTGCGAAATAAGAGGTGCACCTCAGTGCAATTTTAAACTTTTAAGCCTCAAAGCCTATGCAATGAGAACTGACATTGAGGTGTATACCTCAAGTTCACTGAGGCGCGCCTCGCCTCATGCTTTAGAGGCGTCCACCTCTTAAAATTAAAAAAAAAAAAAAAAAAGC
>NW_021576576.1:0-223 GCF_001605985.2 Dendrobium catenatum
TTATAAAATTATGTTAGAATTAAATTTATATTTGTTGTGTCCTGGAGTATTCGCAGCGGTAGAGAAATATGTAATTTAACGTCTTAACATTGTACGAAGATCCAGCACACAATCAGATAAGAGAGAGAGGGTGTAGCATTTATACGAGACACCAGAGTTTTTATGTGGAAACCCCTGAAAAGGGGGAAAAAACCACGGGGCCTGGCCCAGTTTGAATGAATCC
>NW_021576577.1:0-227 GCF_001605985.2 Dendrobium catenatum
GGGCTATTTTTAATGGTCATTGATTGGGGAGTTAATTAGGAGCATTAATGGAAGTAGAATTTAGAGAGGAGAGAGGGCAGGACCGGCGGCTAAGGGAGGGAAGGAGGAGTTTTGGAAAATTTCAAATAGTTTCCAAGCAAGTCAAGTTAAATTAAAAGAGATTTAATGTCTATATTTCTTTTAATTTGAGTTCAAATTCAAATTGATTTGATTGAGAGACTTTCCAA
>NW_021576578.1:0-458 GCF_001605985.2 Dendrobium catenatum
ATTGTGCTTTCCATGTTTGCTTTGCCATATTATGTATCCGAGGAGAACTCCGACGTTAGATGATATTCGGGGAGAACTTCGATGTTACTTGGAGTTCTGGTGAAACTCCGATATTACTTGAAAGTCGGGCGGAATTCCCACATCACTTTGAGGTCGGGCAGGATTCCGGCGTCGAGCAGAACTCCGGCGTTGTTCGGAAGTCTACTAGAATTCCGGCGTCGGGCAGAACTCTGGCGATGGACTAGGAGGAGTTATTCCCTCCTATCATTCTCTTCTCCTTCTCTTCTTCTTCTTTCTTCTTGCTTCTTTCTTGGGTCTCCACCTCATGAGAAATGAGGGGTCTATTTATAATTTTTCTAGAGTGGCGTGGCTTGTAAATAGGTGAGAGATCATGGGTAAATAGGGAGTGGTTGGATGGACGACTGATATTCAATACATTGATCATGCACGATTGACAG
>NW_021576579.1:0-266 GCF_001605985.2 Dendrobium catenatum
ATCATCCTCATCATTATTATTATTAGCTCCTCCTACTAGGGCTTTACCTTTTTCATTTTCTCTTTATAGAGATGAATGAATGCCAACCATATTGACACTGTTAGACATCTCTCCATTCATTTCCTCATCCTATACATCCTCTTACTCATTAGTTTGGTGAATACTTTCTTTCAAATGATTCACCATTTCTTTGATTGACCTACCTTTAACCTGATGTGGATCTACTAGGGTATATTCTCTTTAAGGATATAATTCTATCACAAACT
>NW_021576580.1:0-783 GCF_001605985.2 Dendrobium catenatum
TATAGAGTGTATTATATGGTGGGAGTTGGAAGAATCAGTGTTGATATGTTCATTTGGTCGGCAGGATCATAGTCTGTGAATGATGTTGATCGCAAGAACTGTGTTCAGATGATCATAGTCAGGAGACGGTGGTTGAAATGATCGTAGTTAGACGACGGTGGTCGGAAGGACCATAGTCAGGAAACGGTGGTTGGAAGGACTGTAGTTGGCGGGTGACGATGGTTTGAAGATCCCTAGTCGGCAGGCGACAGAGGTCAAAGAACCATAGTTGGCGATGGTTGTTAGAAAGATTGTAGTCGATGGGAGACGAAGGTTAGGAAGACCATAATCGGCATATGATAGAGGTTAGAAAGGCTATAGCCAGGAGACAATGATCGAAAGGACTCCAACAGTGGTCGACCTCCGGCGGTAATCAGGACTACTCCGGTGTTGGTCGACGAACGAACGGAAGTCCAGTGGTGGTCGGGAAGAACTCCAGTAGTGGCCGACGAATGGGTGGAAGTCTGGTCATGTTCGAGAAGAACTGCGGCGGTGGTTCGATGAATTGGCGAAAGTCCGATGGTAGTCGGGAAGAACTCCGATGGTGGTCCACGGTAAGAGAGCTTGCCAAATTTTCTCCTTATTTCCTCCTCCTTTTTATGTGAAGAATGGGAGTCAATTTATAGTTTTTTTTAGAGTGACATGCCCTGTAAATATGGAGAAAATCGATGACATGTTATGAGTGGTTTGAATGGACGTCTAATATTTATCCCCTTGATCATTGGCCGTTTACTAGTCATTTGA
>NW_021576581.1:0-479 GCF_001605985.2 Dendrobium catenatum
TTGGAGGAATGAACCTTTTCTTTGGACACCAAATGTTTAAAAAAACTCCTCCAATTTGCAATCCCTAGATTGCACATTGGACTACTTCCCCTCCTACAAATCTATTGTAGACAACCACCAAAATTCTCCACATTTATCTTAACCCAAAGTAAGAAAATGAAACTCCACTTCCTTGAACATAAAAATTCAAGGAGGCACCTCCTTGATTTGTAACCTTAAAATTACAAATCCTCTTTCATTTCTATAGGCTCCAAAAGTCTTAAGGAATTCCTTACCTTAATTACCTTAATTTGAAGCCATAGGTTCCTTCACTTTCTCTTTCCTTCTACTCTCCTAAACCCAAGTTAGGAGAATATACCCCTCTTTGAACACCAAATGTTCAAAGGAATGTTCGGAAGGTTGCAACCCCTAAGTTGCATCTTCCTCTCTTCTATACAAACCAAAAATCGTAGAGAAATTCAACCTTCCTACAACTCAAA
>NW_021576582.1:0-1926 GCF_001605985.2 Dendrobium catenatum
CCGGCCACCTGGAAAGTTGTTTGGAAGAGCTGGACCAAGCATGATCATGGGCAGCCGGATGATGTCCTGAACCACAAATGTTCCAGGACCCTCCGATCCTTGTTCTTCTGGAGTCGTATTCGTATGAAGGACCTGGGGGAAACGAAAATTGCACTTCAGGAGCGTCTTGCGGAACTCCAAATTTTGGAAAGTTCTCCGATGGGGTTGAACTCCTTGCAGGAATCGGAGCTAAGGAAAACGGCTTCCAATCTGATTACTAACCTTGCTAGAACAGCGACTTGGTGGCGGCAGTGTACTAAGACCCGCTGGATTGAGGAAGGAGATACGAATTCCCACTTATTCCATTCTTCGGCGTCGGCTCGCCAGAGGAACAACCGTATTGTCGAAATTCTGACGGCTAATGGAGACCGAACATCTGACCCGAATAAAATTCAGGAGGAATTCTTGAGTTTCTTCACGGCCAAATGGCGTGACCGTCCAGTTTCTCTGGACGGTTGGCCTAACTTTGATAGGGAGGATATGATCCCAGAGCAGATCAAGGAGACCATGGACGCCGCGGTTACTGAACTGGAGATCCGTCAAGCTGTTTTTAGCATGGGGAACAATCGCTCGCCGGGGCTGGACGGTATCACTTCTTCATTTCTTAAATTTTACTGGGAAATAATTAAAAATGATGTTATTTGTGCTATTTTGTATTTCTTTACTACTAATTCTATGTGCACAAGCTGGAAAGACACCCTTGTGGTTCTTCTCCCCAAAATCGTGGATGGTTGTGTACCAGCGAAGTTCAGACCGATTAGCTTGTGCCAATCTTTTTATAAGGTGATTGCCAAAATTTTAATCAACCGCATCACTCCGGTCCTGAGTCACATTGTCAGCAAGGAACAAGGAGCGTTCGTCCCTGGGAGATCCATTTCTGGTCATGGTTTGGTGGCCCAGGAGATGCTTAAACAGTTCCGGTACTCTCAACAGAAGACGGGCATGATGGCCATCAAAATTAACATGGAGCAGGCCTATGATTCCATGGCCTGGGATACTCTTCAACTGGTTTGACACGTATGGGATTCCCCAACCGGATGAGCTAATGGATAATGCAATGCGTGGCTAGGCCACGGTTCTCTTTACTGATCAACGGGAGCAGGACACCATGGATTCAAGCCTACTGTGGGCTGCGACAAGGATGCCCCCTATCGCCTTATCTCTTTATCCTTTGTTCCGAGCTTTTGTCCAAGAATTTTCGCCTATGGGGGGGCGCATCTGGGGATTCCGATTGTCCGGGGAGCTGAACGGATCTCGCACCTGTTATATGCGGACGATATACTGGTGTTTGCGGAGGTTAGCAAGTACAATGCTAAATGTATCCGGGACATTTTCAGTGACTATTGCAAATGGACGGGGCAACGTATCAACTGTGAGAAGACAGCTATGATCTTTAACAAGAGATGCCCGAAATGGAAGCAAAGGGTGTTTGCTAAGATGTTGGGATACCGGAGAGTGGAGTCAATTGATTACCTCGGCCTAACTTTGACCCAGAGGAGGTTAAAGACCTCTGACTTCGCCAAAGTTATTAAGAGTGCACACGATAAGACAAATCTCTAGGGCAAGAAGCATCTGTCTTATGCGGGTAGAGCCATGCTTATTCGCACTTCTCTGCTCCCTATACCGGCCTACTTTATGACCCATACGGAGGTGCCGAACAGCGTGCTCAACTTAATCAAGCGCTTAAGCTGGAGATTTCTTTGGCAAAAAGACTCCAACAGTAAGGGAATGCATTATGTGGCGTGGAAGGACCTTTGTGCTCCTACTGATCATGGAGGATTGGGGTTCCACGATTTGGTGGAATGGCGTGGCCCCTTACGTGCCCGGTTGGCCTGGATGGCCCTGCATGAGGAGGACTCCCTGCTGTATAAGGTGATGAAGAATAAG
>NW_021576583.1:0-1021 GCF_001605985.2 Dendrobium catenatum
CACAAGATCGTGTTTAATAAAAGCATTTCTTCTACTGTTGAACCATTCGACTTAATTCACACTGATCTTTGGGGTCCTGCAACGCTAAATTCTATCGATGGTTATCGTTATTACATCATTTTTATTGACGACTATACCCGCTTCTCTTGGCTATATTTTCTGCACTCAAAACAAGAAGCTCTCCCCATCTTTAAATCCTTATGCAAAATGGTGCGAACCCAATATCAGAAAACTCCTAAGATCCTTAGATTCGACGGCGGAGGCGAATACACTAGTCATATGTTCAGATTGTTCCTTCAAGAAAATGGCATCCTTCAACAACTATCTTGCCCCCACACTCCGGAGCAAAACGGTCTTGCGGAACGCAAGCACCGTCATCTCCTCGATCACACCCACGCCCTTCTCCACGAATCCGGCCTACCTCACAAATTCTGGGCCGAAGCAATCTCAATCGCGCATTACCTCATTAACTTGCTCCCCTCCAAAAACATCTCCAATCAATTTCCCACTCAACGCCTTCACGGCAGTCCTCCCGTCTACGATCACCTGCGCACGTTTGGCTGCCTCTGCTATCCTTGGCTTCGTCCGTATACCACGGACAAGCTCTCCGTCAGGTCCGCGGCCTGCGTTTTCCTGGGCTACTCACCAATTCACAGAGGCTACAAATGCTATAATCTACTCACCGGTAAAACTCACATATCTCGCCACGTTATTTTTCACGAACAACAATTTCCCTACAAACAAAACTACACTGCTTCGCCTCCTTCCGCTACATCCCATAACCACAGCATTCCTCCAACTCTTCTCATTCCTACCTCTACCAGTCGACCTCACCAAGATATGAATACTATTCTTTCCCCTCCCTCATCCACCACTGCTACCAACCCAATGCCGAGCACCTCCCACGCTGAGCCTCATGACACTTATTCAGATTCTTTTCTCCCTACTCAGACCCAGCAACCAAACTCTACAACCCACCAATCTCACCTGATGCAGACTCGCTCCAAATCTGGTATTCACA
>NW_021576584.1:0-234 GCF_001605985.2 Dendrobium catenatum
ACTTGTATAAACAGTCTTATAACTTTTAGTATATGCAACTCATTTTTCATTTCATTAATTCATTCCTTTATACATTTCATATACAATGCATTTCATAAAATTTAGCATGTATTCATTTTCCAATTCAATTTGTATAAGAGCCACAGCCACTAATACAAAATTTTCATAACTATTGATACCACTTTTCAAAGTAAAACAATTATATCAATCATATTTTATATGTTCGTATTTGTG
>NW_021576585.1:0-252 GCF_001605985.2 Dendrobium catenatum
GTGATGTAGAGCATCACACCTCAGATGCTACCACTATCTTTTCCTCGGGTTTTGATCCTCTAGTAGAGAGTCAGCTTTTTCAGGTACTTTTACCACTTGTTTTCCCATTGAGATCAGACTCCTAGCTGCCGGAGAGGTCCTTTGGATGTTTTGACCTTGTTTCTACCTCTTACAGGGTCCCCATCAGTTAGTATGGGTTCACTACTGTAGCTTCTTTGAGGATTGTTTTCACCAGGCATAGTCCTGCCTTCT
>NW_021576586.1:0-317 GCF_001605985.2 Dendrobium catenatum
ACCATCAGCTGATTTGACTCAAATTTGAATAAAAAATGCATTAAATGCTTCAAATCTTCCAAAATTCACAGAAAATCGAGTTGTTCACCAAATTGGACGTTCTTGGGCTCGTTGGAAAGATAATCTAATGTAGTATTTATTAAAATTAAAATTATATTAATTTAATTTCTGTATTGTGAGATATTTGAGTTTATTTGAATTTCATTTATTGCAATTTTCTCACAATCCAGAGATTAAATGAAGCCCAAATTTTGGTGGGTGATTATTGAGTATCTTTGAAATGTTTAATAATTTTTCTAGGTTCAGATGCTCAATAG
>NW_021576587.1:0-716 GCF_001605985.2 Dendrobium catenatum
TGCATTGAATAGAGCCAATTCTTGCATTCCAAGCAATTGAATATCAAACTTTTTAAAAGAGAACTAAATTCATTTACAAGCATTGAATAATCCAAATGCAAAAACAAGAAGAAAAATATCAAATGAAAACTTACAGCTAATCAAAGCGCAAAATTATAAGCATCAATGACCTAGAAGCGCTTTTCTTTGGTAACATCCTACTGTATTTAATTTATTGTAGGTTGGAAGGTTCGTTGTACTGAATATTTCCCTAATTAAACTTAATTCAAAGGTTTGAAGAGCTCAACTATTGTTGGTTTAGCCAATTGCAATGAATACAGAACCTGAGAATGATTACTTGAACCATCAAGTTGTCGGTGTAAGTATTGAAAATAGAAATTTGCTCTCTTTCAAGGATCTCACTATCAAATATGCTACAATTTTGTTTATCTAATTAGTACATGGCGACAAAGATCAATACATTCTAATCAGAGTTTCTCCTTATGGATGTTGCTGCACTTAGAGGAGCAAAATGTCCGTGTAGGAGAGAAGCTGCTTCCTACAAATCCAGTCCTTGATTTTGGTTTCGGCTCGCAGCAACATTGTTCTGCATGAAGTTCTAAGGGATTCCTCATGACAGCCATCCAAATCTTTCTAAAAATTATGCATAACTTATTTTCCTCCATAAGTGAGACAAGTCTAACCCACATTATGATAATTTTTTTTGTGGCGGGGGG
>NW_021576588.1:0-273 GCF_001605985.2 Dendrobium catenatum
ATCAGCAACTTGCTCTTTATTGATGACATGAAGAGCATTTGGTTCCTATGGGGCTTCCTACTTTATTTGGAGTAGAGCATATATCCCCTTAGTTGGGATGGGTTGTTGGCAAGATGAGAAGGATGGAGCAGGTTGTTGCTCAGGATACATTTTACATTGAGCAATATGGTGTTTGAGCTTGTCATCAATTGATTATACTCTTTTAGCTATATACTCAAACCTACTGATCAGCTCTTCAAGTTCATGGAAGAACTTTGTGCATGTATCCTGCTT
>NW_021576589.1:0-236 GCF_001605985.2 Dendrobium catenatum
CTTCCAACAATCCGAATTCTCTTCGCTATAGCTCTATCTCACAAATGGCCGGTTCATCAGCTCGACGTGGCAAATGCTTTCCTTCACGGCGATATCACCGAAACCATCTTTATGCGGCAGCCCAAAGGATTTGAAGATACAACTAATCCTGACCATGTTTGCCGGTTGAACAAAGCTATCTACGGCCTTCGTCAAGCTTCGCGGCAGTGGTATACAACCTTCACAACTTTTCTCAC
>NW_021576590.1:0-1664 GCF_001605985.2 Dendrobium catenatum
TGATTGACTGCACCGCCTTAAGTGGGTCCCACTAGCCGAAAATAACTCTTTTTTGCTATTTTTGGGTCCAAAAAATTTAGAAAATAAGAAAATCCAAAAATGGCAATAACTTCCCCATTCTTCTCTCAAAAACCTATAAATACGCCTCTAAAGCCTTTAAGAGACTTGCACCTTCTCCTTTTCTCCCTCTGGCTCTCTGACAGTTGAGGCTTTTGTTATTTTTGAGTGGAAAATTTCCCCTGCTCGACTTAGCGCCCCTCCTCTTGCGCAGAAGTTTAGGGGATTTTTTCCGCCCTTCTGGCTTTCTGACGGTTGAGGCATTCCGCTAATTTCGAGTGGGAAATTTCCTCTGCTCGACTTAGCGCCCCTCCTCTCGCGCAGAAGTTAGAGGACTTCTTCCGCCCCTCTGGCTTTTTGACGGTCGAGGCCTTCCGCTAATTTTGAGTGGGAAATTTCTCCTGTTCGACTTAGCGCCCATTCTCTCGTGCAAAAGTTAGAGGACTTCTTCTGCCCCTCTAGCTTTCCGACGGTTGAGGCCTTCCGCTAATTTCGAGTGAGAAATTTCTCCTGCTCGACTTAGCGCCCCTCTTCTCGTGCAGATGTTAGGGGACTTCTTCCGCCCCTCTTCTTGCATTGGAGGCATTCCACTGTCGTAGATAGGAGGCATTCCCCTATCAAGCTTCAGTGCCCCTCTTTTATATAGAAGAAGTCGCGATGAGAGGCAATCTTCTTAATAGACAACCCTCAACGGAAGAAGATCAATTACTGATTGTATGTGAGGGTGATTTGAGAAGATCTGACGATGTTAGCATCTTGGAGGAGAACCAGAAGTGATGAGCAGATTGAGAGAATTTCAGTGCCATTTGAACAGAAGTTTTTCTGGCAATGGACGATCGAGTTGAAGCCCATTAGCAGTCAACAACCGAGTGTAGAGCCAAAGGAGAGAGTTCGAGGGTGCGTTGCAAGTAGCAGTCGAGCGAGAAGACGATGATGACTTATACGAAGTAAAGGACCGACAACGAACATCAGGCAAAGAGCCAATGATGACGGTGGTCTAGTTGCATTTTGCAAAGATAATAAGCATCCATACGAAAGTTTGCCGACATCAGATATCCCTTATTCAAGGGGGCGGAGCATTGTGTTATGTCAATATTCTGGCGATATATGTATAGTATCAACTGAGTTGAGGTCTGAAGAAGACCAACTTGTAATCTTTCTTTGATTAAGAAGTCATAGGAGATGCTTGATATGTAGTAGAGAAGAAGTCACTTGAATCCACTAAAGATTTTTAATTATTTTGAAGTCAGTTGTTGCTTGATGATAGTGGATTGTACGAGTGACGCCACTGTACTTTTTTTCTTTCAGATTTTTGCAAAAATAAACTTGATGTACCATCTTTTACTATGTAACTCCAATGACATTTTTTGAGACTTTTCATTCTGTTAAAAATCTCAATGGAAGATGTTGAGAGAATTCATTAAGAATATATAACCTATCCGAGGTTGTATATCAGAGCCCTGCTCGATGACGTTAACCTATGTCGAAGAGGTCGAGAGAATCCACCAAAGATGTAAGACCTATCAGAGGTTGTATGTAAGAGCCTTTACTCGACGATATTAGCATGTGTGGAAGAGGTCGAGAGAATCCACCAAGGATGTGAGAAC
>NW_021576591.1:0-259 GCF_001605985.2 Dendrobium catenatum
AGTGAGCTTGCTTATGGATGGAGAAAGATATGTATTCCAAGGATTACGATGTGTTTTATCCTGTCTAATTTCTGTGTTGGAAGTCAGAAGATTATGGAAGAAGGATTGCCAAGTATTTTTGGCTTCTATACGGGATATGAATCTAGAGGTGGGTTCTATTTCTGATATTCCGGTTATACGGGAGTTTTTTTATGTATTTTCTGAGGAGTTGGTTGGCTTACTTCCGGATAGAGATGTTGAGTTCTCTATTGATGTTTTT
>NW_021576592.1:0-568 GCF_001605985.2 Dendrobium catenatum
TTTTTTGCATCTAGCACAACTTATTAAGGGTATATCTCTTGAAATGTAATGTTAGGTCTGAAAGAATGCAAGGAATGCAAACGCAATTTTACTTTCCAATTTCGTATTAAATGCTAGGTTTTAAGTGATAATAATATTATATAATGAAACTCATAGATCAGGGCCTTCACATGAAATTTCTCATTTAATATTTGAAGCTATGAAGTTCATAATAAATACAAAACAGGGAATCAAAATATATTTACACAAAGTTAGCAGCAAAAACAGAGATTAACTGCCATTCATGACTGGCTTCATTTTGGACAACTTTTTTACCGCTTTCTAAAGTGATATTCCAATATAAAATTTTAATTTTTTATTAAAAAACTATTTTAAATAGGAAGAAAGCCATCCCAAATGAAACCTAAGACTTTATTTGAGATAAATTTCTTATTATTTTCTAAAGCAACTTTTTAATAAAAAAAATTATAGTTTAAAAAAAAAATTGTACTAAAAAGCTGATTAGAAAAACAGTAAGGAAATTATCCCAAAGAAAACTTTGGGGCAGCTTTCTAATTATGTACGAAAG
>NW_021576593.1:0-228 GCF_001605985.2 Dendrobium catenatum
TCAAGAAGAGGTATGTGAACTTTCCTACGATCAACTTTTTGAAGTTTCTAAAAAAATTCATGCACCATATAGAAAAGTTAAGAAAACACATGCTAGCTTGAAATTGAAAATTTTGAATTTACAAAAAGAGCATGAAGTTATTTTCAAAAATCATTCTATGATTGATTCAAATCACATTATTCTACTTGATGAATTTGATGAGTTAAACAAAAAGCATTATGAATTAAT
>NW_021576594.1:0-377 GCF_001605985.2 Dendrobium catenatum
ACATACCTCTTCTTGATCTGATTGATCAAGATTATTGGCCATCAAGCACAGATTGATGACTTCTTCTTCCTTTTCAATCTCTGGTGAGTTTGAAGCTGAGTCCACCCATAAAGCTCTTTGGAATTTCTTCTTGCCCTTCTTCACCATTGGTTTCTCCTCAACTTTCTCCTTTCTAGGATTGGCTTTGAGTTTTAGGCAGTCTAACTTAATATGACCAGGTTTTCTGCACTCATAGCAAATAACATCATTTAAAACCTTGACATTTCTATTAAATTTACCTCGATTCCATTACTAGCATCTCTTTTACTTCCTCTTCAGAAAGCTTCTGGACTGTCTAGTTATTAATGCGATATCGTCCTCATCCTCAGGTGCAAATT
>NW_021576595.1:0-874 GCF_001605985.2 Dendrobium catenatum
ACGGATTTGTGATTGTTGATGATTACTCAAGATTCACTTGGGTTAGATTTCTATTTCATAGGAGTGAATCATTTGAGGAGTTCAAAAACTTTTCAACTTGGATTCAAAGAATACTAGGGTGTGAAATTATTTCTATACAAAGTGAGCATAGAGGAGAATTTGAGAATAAGAAATTTGAAGAATTTTGTAAGTAGAAAGGAATTGATCATAATTTTTCTACACCTAAAATCCCTCAGTAGAATGGGGTAGTCGAAAGGAAAAAATGAATATTAATAGAAGCCACCCGAGCAATGTTGTCAGAATACTCACTTCCTAAATATTTTTGGGCTGAGGTGGTTAGCACTGCATGTTATGTTCTGAATAGGGTGAATGTGAGATCTAAACTAAATAAAACACCCTATGAGTTGCTAAAAGGAAGAACACTTAATTTATCTCATTTGTATATTTTTTGTTGCAAGGTGTTCATTCATAACAATGGAAAATCTGCCTTAGGAAAATTTGATTCAAAATTTGATGAAGGAATTTTTATTGGATATTCAAGTGTTAAAAAATATTATAGATTATTTAATAGAAGAACTTTGATAATTGAGGAGACCACACATGTTATATTTGATTAATCTGGAAATATGAAAGAGCCAAATATTGTAGAAGATGAGATTGAGATTAACTCCCAAAAGATTGATAAATTAAATTTGGAAGAAAATTTGGAAGAAAATGTGGAAGTAAATTTGGAGATAGAAAATACTTTGCCTAGAGATTTGAGATTTTCTAAAAACCGCCCAAGAGAATTAATTATAGGTTTCAAGTGAGGGTGTAAGGACTATGCATGGATTAAATAAAGAAGTTAATCATTCTGCCTTCATTTCAACTATAG
>NW_021576596.1:0-1136 GCF_001605985.2 Dendrobium catenatum
TCAGACCACTCCCCCTTGATCTTGGTGAACTCTCCTTACGTCAACAAAGGGCATCGCTTCATGTTCAAAAATTACTGCTTGAAGAAACCTGACTTTTGGAACATTTCTTTAGAGGTCTTCTCTCTCCCTAGTGAAAGCAGCCCTTTAAGTGCCCTCAGCTATAAACTTAAGACCCTCAAGAATGCTCTGAAGCAAAAATCCTGGTCCAATTCCAATAACATCCAATCCCAAATTGATGCTCTCAAAAATCAGCAGCACACTATGATCAATTTGCTCCAGTACAATCCGTTAGACCCTGCCCTTAACGGCTCCCTGAAGGATGTTAATGCTAAACTTGCTTTTTATCAGGACACCTCACTAGTTGGATGATGCAAAGAGCCAAGGTTAAGTGGCTTTCGAATGATGAGGATGATCTTAAGTTCCTCTACTCTAAGATCAATATTACGCAAAACCACAACCATATCAAAGTGATTTCTAATGACCAGGATACTTACACTAGCCACAAGGATATTGCCAATGTCTTTGTTGACTACTTCAAGAACCTCTTTAACACCCCAGGCCCTCCCCCTCACATCCTCAATTCTCATAATATCCCTGTGGGCAATCGGATCCCCACACACCTCCTCTCCAATCTTATAGCTCCGATTTCTATTGAGGAAATTAAACACATTGTTTTCTCGGCTAAGCCCAATGCTGCTCCGGGCCCTGATGGTTTCACCTTCGAATTCTATAAAGCTACTTGGAATACCATCAAAACTCAACTTTGCAATGATGTGATCTCCTTCTTCAACACTGGTTACATGCCCAATCAAATCAAAGCTACAGCTTTAGCCCTTATCCATAAGCAACCACATGCTTGTAATGTCAAAGACTATAGACCCATTGCTCTTTGTAATGTCATCTACAAAATCATTGCTAAAATTATTGCTAATAGAATGAAGATTGTGATGCCTTACATCATTCATCCTAGTCAAGGAGGTTTTATTCAAAAAAGGCTCATCTCAGACAATATCCTTTTAGCTTCTGACATTCTGAGCAATTTCAATCTGAAAACAAAGCAGAAATACTTTTGTGCAAAATTTGACATCACCAAAGCCTTTGACTTGGTGTCTAGAGATTTTCTTTATCAAAGGCTT
>NW_021576597.1:0-346 GCF_001605985.2 Dendrobium catenatum
AAGTCATTAAGTTCTCTAATTAATTTTCCTAAGTTTAAACCCTTAATTAAGCATTAAAAACTTCCAGAAAATGTAATAAATCATATTTAAACCCAAAAAATATGAGTAAGACCTCTAACTGACCAGAATCAAGCCCTTAACCACTGAAAATTAAAACCCCCATGAATTGACAGCAAATTAAACCTTAATTTAATTTTAAGCAAAATTGAATATTTAGTTAAAATAATTAATTAATAATAATTTAAAATTCCAAAAATTTCCCAAACACTTGGGAATCTCTCCTTTAGTTATTCATGACCTTTGAAGTTAATTTCAAGGAGTTGGAAACTCATTTGGAGCAAAATCT
>NW_021576598.1:0-458 GCF_001605985.2 Dendrobium catenatum
GGCTGACTGTCACTGATATCTCCCTCACCGCCGCCAGTGAAGGAGAGAAACTGGCGACAGAGCCTAAGGTCATCTTCCATTCTTCCACTGGCATCTTTAGAACTTTTCCGGCAGCTGCTTTTGAGAAAGAATTCGATGGCTGAGGTGAAAAAGATGTGAGTTATTAGTAGGAAGGATCTGGTGCGATGAGGAGATGTGCCTCTAGCTTTTTAAGTATTTCATTCTACCCTTTCACTTAATTACTAGCTAAATAACAGTGAATATCTGTCTTGTTTTACTTGTTCTATCATTTCAATTAGACAAATTATTCTATGCACCAGTACACAGTTAAAAAGTAACATGATGCGTCCTGATTCATCTTTGGATGGTGTCCGGTGAGTCGATCGGTGACCTCACAGAGTAACTTTCTCCAAACCTTATGTTGTTTGTGTTTTTTAAAATTTTTTTTTATCTTTTAC
>NW_021576599.1:0-397 GCF_001605985.2 Dendrobium catenatum
CTCTCCATGCGGTTGTTTTCTACTTGGGTGTATCATTGGCCTGGTTTACTAGAGGAGGAGAAAGTTGGTTATTCTTAGTATTTTAATTTTGTTCATGATATCTCCATTTATGTGGAGGATGAGGTTTGTTGGGATTATTACCCCGATGATGTCTGGACTTATGGTTTTACTTTATGCTTACATATTATAATCTGTTTCAATCATAGCTCTTTGAATTACCATTTTGTAAGATATTACTACTCTTTGTACTATTTTTCTTGTGGTTGTCAATTGTTTTTGTAGGATTTTATTAGTGCAGGTATTCGTGCTGATGGGATTTTTTATGGGAAGATGCTATTCCAAGCTATTTTTTATTGTCTTCCTTCTTTTTGGGTGCTCTTACTTGTGCACTGTAGAA
>NW_021576600.1:0-250 GCF_001605985.2 Dendrobium catenatum
TTAGAGAACTATTATGTGTACTAGTTCACTTTCCTTTTTTCCTTTTTTTATTTAAGTATTAGGATGCATCTGAACTTAAGCTTCAATCGATATAAATTTTTGAATATAATCATCTTTCTCCTTTTCACATATCTCTTATAGAATTTTTAATAAATTTTATTATGTCATACTTTATAGTGTACATATTAAATAATTTTGAATATAATTTATATTTGATATGTCTCCAAAAATTATCTTGATCGGGCACGAA
>NW_021576601.1:0-337 GCF_001605985.2 Dendrobium catenatum
AGTTGATAAAAATATATATACAAATATAATAAAATTAACAAAAAAAAAAAAGATATTAAATTTGCAAAGATTGAACTGAAATAAAACTTACGCGCAAATGCAACATGAAACAAGCAAATATGCTATGCAAATGCAATGAAAATTAAAAATAATTTTTAAATATATTGAAATATGTGCAAGTACAATGTGTGAATGCATAAAAAAGCATGCTAATATGGACAAGGCATGCAAACACACTATATAAGTGCACTAAAAAGCATGCAAGTGCATCGAGCAAATATAATGAAAAGTAGCACATCTTTTAAAAATAAGTTTAAAATAAACAGCATGTGCTCTA
>NW_021576602.1:0-1222 GCF_001605985.2 Dendrobium catenatum
TTGAAGCAATTAGGTGGTTAGCTGGCTCCCCCATCCAGTCCGGGGTAAGTCCAGGTTTTGCATTGCATTAGTTAGGATACTGGTCTTAGTGTGTGTAGAATACTAAGTCCAAATTAGATTTAGGATTCGAGGCTACTACATCCGGTTTCGTAGTATGCCTAAAATGGTAGGTAGGTCCCTTCTTTTCAGGGACCCTAAATCCTACTTATCTACGTCACAGGATGCGTCACCTCCTTCTCTTCTCTCACGCATGTGATCGGATGCCTGACTTTGATTTTCTCCAATTTCTGTTTAGTACCCTAGAGCCTCCGAATGCTGATATGAGCCACGCATGTTGACTGAACCTTTTTGAAACCTTTCTTCCTTTTGAGTAGGACTTCTTAGTCTATATCCTTGTACCAATCCCATTTTAGGAAGGGATAATGTATGAACCTTAATCGGGTGTTTTCTTGGGCTCCGACCTGGGATGTAATTAACCACAGGGGCTTGCGCCCGTGGGAAACTTGGCCCCCACAATCTACTAAACCCCACTCGAGCTTTGTATCGGATGGGGGAAACCCGTGACTAAGTCGTGTATATTACTACCCATCGGGGTGTGTTGGAGATAGTCTCTATCCCCAATGGTTAGTCGTATGTACGATCCAATATGCCCTCCCATCGACCCGTTCGTGTCGAGCGTAGAGGCCTATGATTGTTTTGTCCTACATGATAGTGCGGCCGTACCCTCTGTATTCGAACCCTCGTGAGCGGTGCTCCTTCGGAGGTCCACACCCGGTCTCCTGCCGACTACGGTCTTTTTGACCTCCGTCGCCTACTACGGTCCGTCCGACCTCCATCAACAGACAACGGTCTTTCAGACCCCGATCTCCTGCCGATTACGGTCCTCTCGACCTCCGTCGCCTACTATGGTCACTCCGACCTCCATCAATAGACAACGGTCTTTCAGACCCCGGTCTCCTGCCGATTACAGTCCTCCCGACCTCCGTTGCCTACTATGGTCACTCCGACCTCCATCACCAGACTACGGTCTTTCAGACCCCGATCTCCTACCGATTACGGTCCTCCCGACCTCCGTCGCCTACTATGGTCACTCCGACCTCCATCACCAGACAACGGTCTTTCTGACCTCGGTCTCCTGTCGACTACGATCCTTCTGACCAAACAAACATATATATGTAAATCCTACAATGTAATGCCATCTATATGATGTACCTTTGCTACA
>NW_021576603.1:0-215 GCF_001605985.2 Dendrobium catenatum
TCAGAGGGTACTTCTTCTGTGTATTCTTCTTTTATCAAGGTACTCGGCGCCACTGAGATGACCCGACATACTTCTTTGGGAAGAGAATTTTCATCCCCTTCTTCAGCCTCATCGATTTTAAGCTCTGCCATAAAGTCAGCGAGCTTGATAGGTCGTCTCACAGTCTGGTAGTACTCAACCAAACTGTCAATAACCCTTTGAGTTGCAGTCTTTTT
>NW_021576604.1:0-533 GCF_001605985.2 Dendrobium catenatum
AAGTTCACTTAATAATCTATAGGCAAAAGATAGAACACATAATAAAAAATCACAGAGATAGGGAGATAGCCCAGCTGCTTATGTGGGCCGCTTTTCAAAAGAAATATTGGCCCTATTGCTACCGATAAACTCAGGTTATATATAGGCCAGCCAAAGTACGGCCCAGCCTTCCACATAGCTTTGTTATTTTTATATTTGCCTTTATTTTTTGCATGTCTACAAAAATTCATATGATCGGCATGAATCTCGAGATAAAATTTAAATTGAAAATTTTCAAAATTAAATTCAGGATCATATGAATCTCAATTTTATCAAACATATAGTCAAACTCAACGTCTTGATAAGATGAACCCAAATATATCAAAAGTTGTCTAATCCGAGTATAAATGAGACTAAATCAGGCACTTGATGCATAATTAGGAATGTCATAGGCTAATTGAATGATTAAATGATTTCTTAATTTGACATGATTATGGTTGAATCGAGCGGCTCGACAAGCCGAATCTAATTTCATAATGAATGAGTGAATAACT
>NW_021576605.1:0-362 GCF_001605985.2 Dendrobium catenatum
TTTCTGCTGGATTGGGTCTGCCAATCTGGGCAAATTATTAGGTCCGGTCACCGGATTTAAATTTGTGTCCGGATTGCCTGTTCTTTCTATGCGCTTTTATTGCACTTTTAATATATTTTTGCAAAAGGTCAGTTAATACATAATTTTAATTGCATATTAGCTGTCCTTTTATTGAGTATTTGAAAAACGTAGCAAAAGTTCAACAAATATTCAATGAGTAAGATATTTGTTGCATTGTTGTTACGCATTTGCTTTATTTTTGCAAATACTCAATAAAAAAACAGCTCATATACAATTAAAATTATGTATTAATTATCTTTTTGTAAAAATATATTAGAAGCTCATTAAAAAAGCGCACCAAT
>NW_021576606.1:0-1945 GCF_001605985.2 Dendrobium catenatum
AAGGATAAATTATTACATGCGGAGTCCGTGCACAAATTGTACATAGTGTGTGTATAGGCTGATGTGGTCAGTTTTGATTGGAGTCCGAACGCCATGTGCATTTGGACTCCGCACTTAATAATTTCTCCATTGGAAGACAGATAAATGTGTTAGAATTGAGTGGGAAAAGTCTTTTTTCTTTCTTTCAAAAAACTAATGTTAGTTTTGATATTATTTATTTATGCGCTCTCTTTTCACTAGTGACAGGAGAGAAGCAAAATCCTCCCTATGAAGGAAAGTCTTTCATCTCTTTTTAATTTTTTACCTTCCAATCAAAACAAGTATTCACTTTCTTTCTAATTACTTTACTTTTTCCCTTCATTCTAACTCTTAACTAGAGTGTAATGGTAACATGGATTGAATATTGACTAAAATATATACACAAAATAGAAGACATCATTTAATTAGAATGAATTTAGATTGAAGATTCATAAATATGACCTCAAATAATTGAGAGAAGAAGATGGAAAATCTGTGCTTCTTTTCCGCTCTGACTAATGATTTGCCTAGTTTCTTTAGCTGAAAGCTAAATCCACCTAATAAACATCTGGAAAGTAGTATTTCTGCAAATCAAGATGTTTATTGATTGCTTTCAAATTGCCAATTTAAGCTTTTAATGAGAAAATTCTGCTTATGCATTTGTTTTCTTACATATTTCCATATGATTGAAACCTTTAGTTCATTTTGGTGACATACTTTCCTTTTGTTGTGTATAATGAAGAGTCAAGCTCCTTATTATGTTTTTTAGACAATTGAATTTGCCCAAAATACACAGAAAGTAATGCCTTTGTACCCGATCTCCCAAGGGATCAAATCTACTGTAGTTTGATAGTTGTAGATCATGTGACAATGTAGGAGGCAAGAAAATCGAAAGACAAAAGTTAAAGGCAAATTGCCTGAAAAATATAAAGTTAGCTAAATTTGTTGCTTAGTGCTAACCTGCTTAATGCATCTTTCATCTTAACAAGAACAAAATTCAAATTTTACCCGATGGGGTAACAACTTTGTTTGATGATGTCCTCTTCTCTCTAGAATCATCCAAATGATATGAAAACTATAACTAAACTCTCTGTTGGAGAGATACATAACGTACTAAACTAAAGAACTTGGCTGAATATACCACTTGATATGTCCAGAACTAATAAACTCAAAAACCTTGATATCTGGACAACTAATCAACTCTGAATCAAACAGAAAAGGGCGTCTAAAAAAATATGATATCAACTTCTTAATGAGGAAAGAAGATAGCCAAAAAGTGATTGAAACAACAAGAATCGAGAAGAGGGAAATAGATGCTAAAATCGAAAAAGAGCAGTAGAGGCCAAAATACCTACAATAAGATGTAGTTGTTAAGATCATGGGATCTTTTCGAGTTGGGGCCATTTGACAAATCTCATAGGATACTTATATAATTTAAGGTTTGTTTGGGATTATTACAACTATTTGTAAAATTAGTCGTAGAATTGTTATCAGAAAAATAGAGTTTGTGAAAGTTGTTATGGGTATTATTGATTTTTTCCCTCTAAAAAAGTCGGACAATAAATTTCTTACAACTACAATACTCTAGTTGATTTGGTTTTTATCAAAGAAAATTTTTAAATTAACAAGAAAATTTTTGCCGACCCACATGTTAAAGGCTTGTTGTAACAAGAAAATTATTGCCAAATAAAATGGTATCAATAGTCTATTAAATAAAGTTGTAAAAAAAGAAGTCCTGAAAGTACCTTCAGTTATAAAATTAAAAAATAAAATAAAATAAAAACTTTCAAAAATGTACCTTTGGTGTTGTCAGAAGTTCCAATTGGGTTGCATGATAACAAGTTTATCGTGTTTATTTACATGGTCTCTTGAATAGGCTTGGCATTCAGTTTCTTTAAACTTATTGAGATTACTCTGTTAGAATTAG
>NW_021576607.1:0-303 GCF_001605985.2 Dendrobium catenatum
TTAGTAGAAACATGTGTAAGTTCAATTTCACGTTTTGAAACATGATCCCTTACGAAATGATTCCTTATGTCAATATGTTTGGTTCTTGAATGTTGAATAGGATTTTTAGAAATTTAAATAGCACTAGTGTTATCACAATAAATTGGAATAATATTTATTGTTAATCCTAAGTCAATCAACTATTGTTTCAACCAAAGTACTTGTGCCACACAACTTCCTAATGCAATGTATTCAGCTTCTGCAGTAGATAGGGCAAATGAGTTTTATTTTCTACTAGACCATGACACTAAAGAGTTTCCTATA
>NW_021576608.1:0-304 GCF_001605985.2 Dendrobium catenatum
AATTTAAGCACAATTAAGATTAAAAAGACTAATGAAAATCATAAAAACTAAACACATTTAAAAAACAATCCAAATTTAAAGCAAATACAACATATATTGATATTAATGAAAAAGATACCAAATTTCGTACATACGATCAAAAGTAATTCATTTTAATGTCAGTTGAAAACCATCCCCGGCTATGAATTGACGTCAGTTCGTCTGGACGAACCAAAAGTTCGTACGGATGAAGTTCACAATTAAAACTGCCTTATCCATTCAACTGCGGCATTCAATCGTCCTGAGGTTTGAGAGAGAAAAAAAA
>NW_021576609.1:0-447 GCF_001605985.2 Dendrobium catenatum
TAAGGAGATCTTACAAAATTTGTACTGATCGTACGGAATGAATCTAGTTCATACAGGATGATCAGGTCAATTATTTCCTCGTAAGAGAAATGAAACGATCAGGAATTGAGAAAATTTTTCTAAGTCCTGATCGTCCAGACGAAATCTAAATCATCCCAGGACAAATTCTTATCTGTAAAAATTTTTTCCCGACGAAATCCAAATCGTCCTAGGACGAATTCTTCTCTGTAAAAAATTTCATCCAGACCAAATCCAAATGAAATGAAACTCATCCCTAAGAGGGGTATTTTCTTTTCTATTTAGATATTAAATCATTCTAACTTGGCTTTCTAAATAAAAGAGAATAGTCCTTTAAGGTATATTCTCTTTTCTTCAGATTCCAAATTGAATGTGATATCCCATTTTTAAATTCACTTTCACAATTTTGACTCTTGATATATTATATTT
>NW_021576610.1:0-286 GCF_001605985.2 Dendrobium catenatum
TTTCATGCATAGTAAATGCTAAAGTATGCTAGTAACTAAAAGAAGAGTTCTAAATTTTTAATCGATTGATACTCAAAATAGCAAGAATACAACAATGACAACATCCAGGAGCAGAGCCATAAATTTTTTTTAATGGGGGCACAAATTAATACTTTCCATTAAATAACACTTCAAATAATATTATTTTTAGTGTAATCGTAGATCTTGAGATAAGATTTTTAATAAAAAATTATAAAAAAAATTGCATTCAAAATTATAGTTGATCCAAATAAAAAAAGTATATATA
>NW_021576611.1:0-349 GCF_001605985.2 Dendrobium catenatum
GGGAGGAGGCTGAATAGGTTGGTGCTCCCCAGAGCTCAAGTATCGATCCCAGTGTTTCGGAACGACTCCCCGGAGTTCCCCCAATCTCCCAGCGTCTTCCCTCGAGCTCCCAGACCTCCCCTTCCATCACTTCGAGCGAACTCAGCTGAAAGGCTTCAGCATCCTGCTCGGAGTCGTACCTACGGCCATCCTCCAGTCGCGGCCTCTGAAGGAAACCTGCTCGACTTCATACCATGAAGCTTCCAGATAGAGAAGCTCATCCTTTGAGGCTTTCTCTGCGGTAATTCCTTCGTCCCGAGCTCCCTAGCTAGGCAGTCCGGTCAAGTGTGAAGGAAACCTTCACCCCAAC
>NW_021576612.1:0-284 GCF_001605985.2 Dendrobium catenatum
CTCTTAAGAGGGGACCCAAGGAAGAAGAAGAAGAAGAGAAGAAGCAAGAAGAAGAAGAAGAACAAAAGGATAAGAGGGAAGAAACTCCTCGACCACCATCAGAATTCTGCCCGACGCCCGACTGACGCCGGAGTTCTGCCCGACGCAAGAGTGACGTCGGAATTCTGCCTGATGCCCAAGCGACACCGGAATTCTACCCAAGTGACGCCGGAATTCTGCCCAACACCCGAGTGATGCTGGAATTCTGCCCGATGCCCAAGTGACGCCGGAATTCTACCCGAAGT
>NW_021576613.1:0-342 GCF_001605985.2 Dendrobium catenatum
TTAATCAATTTCTTTTAGTATATAATTCATAAAAAATTTTGGGGATTAAAAAATTATAAAAAAAATTTCATAAAATGATAAATTTTGTTTAGAAAATTCTGGTGAAATCAATTTGAAAAATGGACACTTGACGATCTTGAAATCCTCACTTTTACCGACAAATGTCAATTTCTTAAGGATTTTCATTAGTGCAAAAAAATTATGAAAAAATTCGTGCAAGTAAAATACTACAATATCATCACTATATCGAAGACGATTTGCAATTTAAAGTTGTAATGACTCTAGGAAAAAAATAATTTTCTAGTTCAAAATACGAGCTATTATAATATAAACCTCTATTTA
>NW_021576614.1:0-1174 GCF_001605985.2 Dendrobium catenatum
ACTGGAAACCAAAGTAGAGAATACCTAGCTTTGGGTCTAAGGAAGGGCATCATCCAACCTTAGGCCTACAGTATGCTGATAGAAGACTTACTCCTAGTAGACGGATCAACTGGAAACCAAAGTAGAGAATACCTAACTTTGGGTCTAAGGAAGGGCATCACCCGACCTTAGGCCTATAGGATGCTGATAGAAGACTTACTCCAAATATGCAAATTAACTGGAACTAAAGTAGGGAATACCTAGCTTTGGGTCTAAGGAAGGGCATCACCCAATCTTAGGACTACAGGATGCTGATAGAAGACTTATTTCTAGTAGACTGATCAACTGGAAACCAAAGTAGGGAATATCTAACTTTGGGTCTAAGGAAGGGCATCACCCGACCTTAGGCCTATAGGATGCTGATAAAAGACTTACTCCAAATAGGCAAATTAACTGGCAAACTAGGATGGTGCCACGAAGGGCGTACTCCACCACTAGCAGGTGTTATCCTAAGGGAGGGAACGGTCCGACTCCAAGGAGGAGGCGAAAAGCGTTAAAAAGTGAAAGAACTTAAAAAGGAAAGAATCGAGTTGCGAATCGAGAAAAGAAATTTTATTAATTGATAAGATGAGCTACATCAAGCATAGTATTTCTTAAGGAAACGCCCATTGACAGGTAACATTGGGTGATTTCCTTTATAATCTACTAACTGATACGAGCCTCCTTCGTAGATAGTCTCTATAACGAAGGGTCCTTCCCAAGTGGGTTCAAATTTGCCTCCCAACTTTCGATGGGCTAAGATAGGCCTCCGAAGGACCAACACCAAGTCTCCTTCCTGGAAGGTCCTAGGTCGCACTAGCTTATCATGGGCTTGAACCATACGGGACTTGTATAACTCTAAACTTTGTTGAGCTTGGAGACGTCGATCTTCAAGGCCTTCGAGTTCTTCCAACCGTAGTTTTGCATTTTGTTCATTTGTAATTTGATTCTGAACTGCAATTCTGAGCGAAGGGATTTGTATTTCTAAGGGTAGAATGGCCTCAGATTCATACACTAGTGCAAACGGGGTGGATTGGGTCAAGGTTCTTTAAGTGGTACGATAAGCCCACAAAGCTTCCACCAACCGCTCATCCCACTGTCATTTGTTATCATCAATGATCTTTTTAACAATTTGCACCAAGGTTTTGTTGAAGGC
>NW_021576615.1:0-222 GCF_001605985.2 Dendrobium catenatum
TTTACTATAAAATTATATCACTTCAGGTGAATTATGAAATTTCATTAAGACACTTTGGAAAAGGCTTTAATGTCGATTCCTTTAGCCCCACTCACTGACGCATGAGTTGGAGATTAGAACCTTTTTTTTAAAGATGAGCATAATTTTTAAGAATTGTATAATAATTATGGATGAGCATACATGTGCATGATGCATGCAGATAGTGGTGGAGTCATAATTATT
>NW_021576616.1:0-314 GCF_001605985.2 Dendrobium catenatum
TTAGAAAAATCATCACACAAATTTTTATTAGAAGATACAAAAAGTATATCATCCATATAAATTTGAATAATGAGTAAATCATCTCTAACTCTCCTAAGAAAAAGGGTGGTGTCTACACTTCCCTTGACAAACTCCCTCTCAAGTAAGAATGTTCTAAGCCTCTCATACCAAGCTCTTGGTGCGTGCTTTAAACCATACAATGCCTTTTTCAATTTAAACACATGATTTGAAAATTGGGAGCTCTCAAATCCTGGAGGTTGTTCTACAAACACATCTTCTTTTATCTCCCCATTTAAAAAGGCACTCTTGACATC
>NW_021576617.1:0-205 GCF_001605985.2 Dendrobium catenatum
ATAGACGAGAGGATGCAAGCTCCACACCTTTTCTCATGGAATCTAAAAATAGTTTCAGATTTTCAACCAGGAAAATCTGAGAGGATTTCTCAAATTTTATTGGGCTATGATGTAGAGAACTTGGAGGAGAGCCTAGCCTTAGTTGTGACTAGAGAGCTGAGAACAAATCTCCTTTACAGGTTTTGGAAGAGAGGATTTATTCCAT
>NW_021576618.1:0-259 GCF_001605985.2 Dendrobium catenatum
ACTTTCCTAATCGGGTCATTATCAAATATTAAAATTTTAGACATTACCAAATATTTATATTTCAAACCTTACCAAATATCTAAAAGTGACTCTCAACAGGACACAATAACCTTTTTTAGAAATGATCTTTTTTTATTAGATTTAAATGAGAATTTGACTCTTAACAAAACACAATAGAGAAAAAGCATTCGTGTAGATGACCCACGTAGTGGGATAAAGACCTGATGTTGTTTACCAATTATCTAAAAGTGCATCAAAT
>NW_021576619.1:0-201 GCF_001605985.2 Dendrobium catenatum
CAATCTGGAGAGTCGCTTTTGATTGAAAGATGTCTTATTTTGTTTTGGTCGGGATGATTTATGAGCAGTTTTGGATTTGTTTTATGCGACGAATTTTGTAGGTGCTTTACAATGAGAGGTTCTTATAAAACCTTCTTGTTTGAAAGCTTTATGGTTTCCTACCCCACTCCAAATGAAGAATAAGGTACTTGATTGTGGGTC
>NW_021576620.1:0-309 GCF_001605985.2 Dendrobium catenatum
GCTAAACTTTATACATAAAATAATTATGTGAAGTCTTGGCTGAGTGGAGAGGTTTTTGTAGGTATACTGTTATCACAGCCCCTAAAGTTGGAATAATTATTCCGTCAGATTACCGAATGCATCCGGAAACCAATAACAAAATGCCATGTCACTAAAGTGCTCGGTACCGTGCTCGGTACAGCGCGCTCGGTACACTCAGTATGCTCGGTAATTTCACCGGATGTAATAATTTTTCCTCAAGTTGAGGGTAGAAGATACAATCAACTTGTCACGAAGAGTGTTGAACCGTGAGTTTGCATTTGGTGAATA
>NW_021576621.1:0-3824 GCF_001605985.2 Dendrobium catenatum
AAAAATTTAAAATCCAAGGACTTTGTTTGTTTGAAAGCTGGTTTCAAGAAGTTGCATGATCTTAATATCCAAAAGAAATACCGAAAATCAGACACCCGAACTGGTTGTCCAGCTATGATTAGGTTTACAGTGGATGAATCTAGATTTTGGAAGGTGAAAAAATTAATTGAAAATCACAATTATGATTTGCCTTGGCCAGAAGACCGGTATCATCTTAGATCATGCAGGAATGTGTGTGATGAAAAAGCTTCTATTCTTAAATCAATGATAGAATCGATATAAGAACAATTTATAAATTTTCATTCCTTGCTGATGAAGTTGGAGGTGTCAAAATTAATGGATTCATAAGGAAGGATGCGTACAACTTTATTCAAAAAATAAAATCAGCAAAGATTGAATTTGGGGACACTAATACTTTGATTGAGTTATTTAAAGAACGTCAACTTAATGATAACATGTTCGCTTGGGATGTCCAGAAGGATGACTTTGATAGATTGTTAAATTTTTTTTGGGTTGATGGGATTGGTAGGATAGATTATGACTGCTTTGGTGATGTGGTAATTTTTGATATAATTTATAGGCTTAATAAGTATAATTTGGTATGCGCATCATTAGTCGTGGTTAACAATCATTAGCAAAACATTTTGCTTGGGGTGACCTTCTAGTCCGAAGAGACAATTGAATCATTTACGTGGCTATTTACAACTTTTGTGCGAATGATGGGTGATAAACATCCAAAAATAATATATACAGATCAAGACCAAGCAATGGCTAGGGCCATAGAAGCTGCACTACCTCATAGTCGCCATAGACTGTGCCAATTGCATATCCATAAAAAGGCTTCATCAAAAGTATCGTGCTACAATACCAACAATAAAGTCAAAGGACTCTTCAATAAGTGTTTGAGCAAATGTGACTCTAAGGAGGAGTTTGAGAATACATGGGCTGAATTGATCATATAATGGAACCTCCAAGCTCATGTTTGGTTGCAGGATCTTTATAAGATAAGAAATAAGTGGTCAACAACCTTCAATAAGGATTTCTTTAGCATGGATATTTTATCCACACAATGTAACGAGTCTACTAATAATGTGTGCCATGGCATTTCTAAGCCCACAAGTTCTATAACTGATTGCTTTTTGGGTTTAGAGAAGGTGATGAGGAATTGGCGCTAGAATGAACAGGATGAGGAGTATAGATGCAGCCAGTCTGAAATAGAACTTCTAATAAAAAATTGCTCAATATTAAAGCAAGCTGCTCAATTTTATTCAAAGAAAATATATTCATTTTTTGAACAAGAATTTTTACAAGGTGTGGGTGTAATGAGCGTAGGCCTAAAGGCATATCCAATGCTAGGCTGAAAAGCCACTAGAAAAAGAAGCCAAAGAGTATGATTTTATTTTATGACTAATTGATTTATTTTCTATTATGACATATTGTTATTAAATTTTTTCACAGGGAAACCACCAGTGAAGAAAATCACAACAAAAATTTCTAGTCCATCAAATCAATGTAATTTCACAAGCATACCCGAATGCTTAATGGAGGATTTCATAAATTTTGTACACTCAATCAACCATTAGCTCAGCAGTGTAATTTCACAAGCATGCCTGAATGCTTCATTGAGGACTTCATAAATTATATACAGTCCAATCAGCCAACAGCTAAGCAGTGCAATTCACAAGCATACCCGAGTACATGACAAATGAATTCATAGTTGGGGAACCATCCAGTCAGCCATCAATAAAGCGAGCAAAGCATTCTAATTTTATAAGCATACCCAAATGCTTCACTAAGGAACATATAAAAGGTGTACATTAAAAAAAGCCATCAGTAATGTACCTGAAGTTGATGATGGATATCATTAAATCAGAAAATTAAATGTAATAAGAATATTTGTATTATTATATTTAAGAATATTTATTTTAAAAGAATATTTATTTTAGCTGTAAATTTTGATTTGCGTATGGTCTGCATATGCAATGCATCCTTGAAGTGTATACAGAGCGTATATAATGCGTTTTTTCTATGTTGCTAAAAAATCTATGTTGCCTACTTCTATTATTCATGAGACAAATATTTTACATTATTATTAAAGAATTTTAAACCATTATGAATGTAAAAGTTTTCTAATGTTTCCTATGATGGTAAAATAATTGAAGGAATACATTGAAACAATTAAATTCTAATTAAATAATTTGTTTAATAAAAAATCAAGGACTTTGATTTGCATATGGATGGCATAGGAAATGCATATATAATGCATATATGGAGTGTATCGAGTGCGTACTTTGCAAAGCCAAATAAAAACCATTCTTATCATTCATTATGTTATTACTTGTTCATTTATTGATGTTTGCTCGACATTTGTTTCAGTTGGTTGAAAATTTATGGTAGGCTGACATGGCCAATTTGATATCTACTATTATTGATGGCTTTCATTATTATTTTGACCAAATTTATTGCTCTCTATTATTAGTTTGAACAAATCATCCGTGTTGCATATATACGGCATACATAATGTGTTCATAATGCATATAACAAGTATATAGGGTGCATATTTTCTTAAGAAACCTTCACAGATATGGTTTGGAGGGTTGGTTGAATATTTATGAGTCTTTATTGGCATTTTATTGCTTATTATTTTTCATCATTTAAATTTGCAATATATAATGCGGGATAGTTTGAAGAAATGTGTAACTCATGATTTTGAAACAAAAGTAATGCATGCCTTGACCGAAGGTAAGATTTTTTACTTCAGAAACTAAGTTTAAGACTGCTGTTAGTTTATGATTCTTTTGAGGATGAGAATAACTAATTAGATTTCTTAATTGTAAGAAAAAAATACTAGGTAATCCTTATCATAAAATGACTCACAAATTACCAGAAGCCTAAGTCTTATTTCTGAAGTAAAAAATCTTTCCTTCGGTCAAAGGCTGCATTACTTCTGTTTGAAAATCATTTCTAAACATCAAAGGAAGGTTCTCTTGTAATTGTATTTGTTATAAATGATTGTACATAGGTTATCTTATGAAATTGTATTTGTTATAAACGTTCTTGTAATTATATCCTTGGGAAAAAGGACTATTTAATTTATTTATTATTTTTTTCAAAATACGCGTAGAACACACATCAATTATGCATAATATGCGCATGTCATATGTGGTCGACATGTATATCATACGCATAGAACACGCATCAATCCTAATATATTGCGTATAGAAGTCATACAAAATGCATCCGAGTTGCTTATTATAAGCGTATCGTGTGCGTATTGACTAAATCCAAAGAAAAACATTTTATGCACAAATATTTATACATATATCTATTATTTACACAAAAATACTATATGAAATGTTCATTTTCAATGTTACACAGAATAATGCGTATGAGAAATCTACCCTATATTTTGGCATTGTTTCCTGCCAATCTTTACTCTCTCTACACTTGGTGTTGTTTTGTCAAATAATATTTTTCATGTATTTGCAAATAAACATTCCACAATCTGTATTGTTTGACTGAGTTGGCACCTTCTTGATTGTCTTGAAACTCCATTTGTTGATATCATCATCAAAAGATTTTTTGCAATCCCTATATAAGCTTATAATCTGAACAATATATGGAATAGAATTTAGTTCATTGAAAAATAATTTTAAAATTTTTTAACAAATGATATCAAACTTACTATCTTTGTAGCAATACTTCTATGCATAGGGTTAGGAACATAATCATAAAATTCCCAATTTTTCTGATTTTGGAACCCAACTAGAAGGGTCTAGTGCGAACCGTCAATAATTAGATTAAGTATAATGTTGCTTGAATGA
>NW_021576622.1:0-1423 GCF_001605985.2 Dendrobium catenatum
TCTTGTTAACCCGTCAACCCAATTTTAACTAAAAAAATCACTCGTTGAATTTTATTTCCTTAAAATTTAATATTTATTGGTATAATCTTTCTATTTTCATTTAGGATTTTAAGAAACAATTTTAATTTGCAATAATCACCTAAAGGTGAACCTCGGCATTTCAAATATCATGGACATAATAAGATATACATATCATGCAAAGGGTTAAAATGACATTTTATTATATCTCAAAGGGAATGAATTGTTTTTTTATGGATTTTGATTATTAAAGACTTTCATTTATGAGTTTGTAAAAAGTTTTTATTTTAAGTTTGATGATATTTTAAATTATTATTCTTTATAATTTTTTGTGTTAATAAATTTATATAATTTTGCTTTATTTTTCTTGAGTTATTGTTATTTTTATATTTTTTAGCTTATTTAATTATTCTTTTATTAAACTTGGAGTTTTTTTTAATTTTTATTAAGCATCACCTTGGTCACATAAAACGCTGATGTTTTGATGACCTGGTTAGAAGAGTAGATCTATTAGGCTTGATCTATATTAAGAAAAGTAGAGGTAGACCTACAAAACTTGTTTAGAATGTATTAGAAATAACTTTTTTATTTGGTTTAAATGAAAATTTAACTCTTAATAGAACACATTGGAGAAAAAAAAAATCATGTAGCCGACCCTACGTAGTTGATAGATGTTTGATGTTGTTGTTATTGTCATTTTAGCCTCTAAAAGTCAATGTAGTAGTAGATGCTTTAAGTAGGTAGTTTTCTAGACCATCAAATTATTTGCTTACTTCTGATGAATTTTTGATTCGTGACATGAAAAGATTAGAGCTGGAAGTGCCTAAGTCCATTGATTTGGATTTTGGTTGGCTTGCTCAGATGATCGTACTATAAGATTTTAGAAGCCATGCATTTATTGAGAGGTATGATGGAGAAATATAGAGAGAATTAGGAGGATCTACATATGATATTTATTGATTTAGAGAAAGCATATGATAAAGTTCCAAGAGAAGTGCTATGGAGAGTTCTTGAAAATAAAGGAGTTAATAATGCTTATATTCAAATCATTAAAGATATGTATGCATGAGCTATTACCTGTGTTCAAACATAAGGTGGTTTGACCAAGTATTTTCCTATTTCAGTTGGATTTCATAAAGGATCCGCCTTAAGTACATATCTTTGCTTTAGTCATAGATGTTCTCACTAAACATTTGCAAGAGGATGTACCTTGGTGAATGCTTTTTGCTGATGATATTCTTCTTGTTGATAAGACTAGAGAGAGTTGTAGGTAAACTTGATTTATGGAGGCCAACTTTAGAGTCTAAATGGTTTTGCTTGAGTAGATATAAAACTGAATATATGGAGTGTAATTTTAGTAGCAATAGTCCTAGTGAGGGGATTGTGATTTTGGGTGATCAAGTCA
>NW_021576623.1:0-240 GCF_001605985.2 Dendrobium catenatum
TTGACAAGTGAATTCAGGCTCCAACCCGATCCTCCTATACGGATTAATAGGAGTCGACAAGGTTCGAAGCAACAAATAAATATGTGGCCGTGGCGACCAAAATGTTTATTTTAATACATTCATATTAGACCTTCAATGCCTAAAATCAAAAGAATTCACTTTCAAGAGTACAAAGCCTACGAAACCCGATCCTCTATCGACAGCCGACAGAGTTGACAGGGTTCAATCAATAAAAGTGAA
>NW_021576624.1:0-576 GCF_001605985.2 Dendrobium catenatum
TTGCCGCCGATTACAGGCGGCCGGATCCAAGGCCCTGGCTGTCCCGCCTCCCCCCCTGAGATCTCCTTCCACGTGAATTCCCAATCTCTGGAATCATTCACTTTCCTAATTGGTGCCTATCTAATTAGGAAAGTCAATCAAGGAGATTAAAGCCTAATTCAAAATTCAAAATCGTTTTCCCTCTTGCTTGAAATTGAATTGGGGAGTTACCTAATACAATTAAATTCTGAAATTACTTCAGAATTTAATTAGTTTTACTTAACCTTGTGGTCCCCACTTGTTTATTTCCCAAGCCCCTCATCTCTCTCTATGGCCGGCCACTCCTCTCTCTTCCCCCTATTAATTTTCTTAATTGCTCCTTGAATTCCTTCCCTCCTAATCTTAATTTCAAATTCAAAAAAAAATCTGAAATTAAAATTAAGAGTTTTCCTATTTCGGAAATCTGAATTAAAATTTAGATTTTAAGTTCTCTTCCACCATAGCTCCACCCTCCCACTACCCCTCTCCAACCCGTGGCCCTCCTCCCTCTTTTGCTCACAGTTCTCTCTCTCTCCCCCTCTTTGGCTTCATCTCTAA
>NW_021576625.1:0-896 GCF_001605985.2 Dendrobium catenatum
CTTACTATTTGATAAAAAATGTAAGCCATATTTTTTGTTCTTTTAATGTATATTGTACTTAAAAATACTAAGTAGAAATGGTTAGATACTAAATTATGATAATTTAAAATAATAAGCCTAAATGCTTATAATTTAACATAGCTTTCTTTAAGTATTCACTTTAGAATTAAAATTTTTATATATGTGATTTTATCTATATTAGTACTTATTTTTATAAAAATATTTAATACAACAACAATAACAACATCAAGCCTTTATCCCACTACGTGGGCTCAGTTCATGAATCCTTATTCTCCATTGTGTCCTATTAAAGGTCAAATTCTCGTTTAAATCTAATAAAGAAAGGTCATTCCTAATATTTTCTAAACAAGTCTTTTTAGGCCTGCCTCTACCTCTTTTAACATAAGTCAAATCTAATATCTCTACTCTCCTAACCGGGTCATTGGAAGGCCACTGTTTTATGCAACCAAACCAACTAAGGCGACTCTCTCTAATCTTATCTTCTACTCGAGCTACTCCAACCTTTTCACGTATATGCTCATTTCGTATCCTATCTCTACGGGTAAATCCACTCATCTACCTGAGCATCCTCATCTCTACCACACTTAACTTAGTATTATGCTTCTCTTTCAATGGCCAACATTCAGCACCATAAAGCATTGCAATCCTCACTACCATCTTATTGAATTTTCCCTTAAGTTTGAGGGGTACTTTTCTTTCACACAACAAGCCCAAAGCATACCTCCACTTCAACCATCAAACTTGAATTCTGCTGATAATATCCCCACCTATTTCACCATCACTCTGAACAACATATCCAAGATATCTAAAACGTGTACTCTTATTAATGACTTGATCGCCCAAAGTCACAATCCCGTCACTAGGTCTATTACTAC
>NW_021576626.1:0-787 GCF_001605985.2 Dendrobium catenatum
CATGTTACTCCTGTAACTATGGCTCACACTGCTGTTACGGATCGATGGTTTATGATTTTAATGATAGAAAACATTCCTTATTTCTCTATGATTGCCTTATGTGCTAACGTTTTAGGTCCACATGATCAGACTGCAATCTGGAACCAGCTCAAGATTAAGTAGATTAGGTCTGTGTCAGTTTGTAATCTTTTTCCTTTCTTGAGTCTGTTGTATTTGGTGTGACTATAACTTGATAAAAACTCTCTTGCTTCTTATATGATTTCTGTTTTTGGTAACATCGGCCAGGATGATCGTAAGATCGGCCTGGACGATCTGTCCAAAATTAGAAATCCTAGTTAGGGCATCCTCATTAAAGCAGCCATCAACAGATCGGCCTGGACGATACTTGTATCGGCCAGGATGATAATCTCAATTCAGAAAGAATCAACCGCCATAATCAGTTTAGGAAGTCTTTGTTTTAGGAAATAGGCCAGGATGATATTATTATCGTCCAGGACAATCTAACTCAATCATGCCTAAATTGATCTGGTATCTTTGGAAAGCATTAATGATTGATTGATACGATCACATCGTCTGGGACGATCACATGATCGGCCAGGACGATAACCTGGACGATGTATATCGGCCAGCTCAAAAATAGGGCGATGATCAGGACGATTGAAATCGGTTTTAAACTAATCGGCCAGGACGATCGTAAGATAGGCCAGGACGATGTAACCAATTTTCTTCTGATCATCCCATATCGTCCTGAGCTAATGAGCTTAATTTGTACTGATCGGCCAGGACG
>NW_021576627.1:0-209 GCF_001605985.2 Dendrobium catenatum
AATATACACACTATGTATTAGTTTATACAAGTATTATACATAATATGTAGAAGTTTATACACGCTATTTATAAATAATATATACACTTTATACACACACTATGTACAAGTTATATACATATTATATATAAGTTTTATATGTAATATACAAGTATTATACATACTATATAAAAATTTATATACGATATGTACAAACATTTTTACACACTA
>NW_021576628.1:0-433 GCF_001605985.2 Dendrobium catenatum
GTTACGCATCTTATCTTCCCACGATTGTTCTACATCACTTTTTTATCAGGCAATCCAAAAATCTTTAAAAGAGGGCGAAACTTACCAAAGTTTCCAAGAAGACAATATCAAGATTACAAGGTCAAAGTAGATATTCTAGATTTTGAAGGCGGGTAGAATCCTAATGATTCTATTAAATGGTTGTAATGGTCGATCGTGTCATTGATTATAAGAAAGTGCTAATTGAAAGGCACATTAAACTAGTAGCCATTAACTTCGAAAAGAATGCTTCCACTTGGTGGAGAATCCTCAATAGAACCCCAAGCTAGGGAGGGCAAAAATAAAATTTATGTGGAATAAAATGAAGCTGCAAAAAGGTAGTTGACAACGCATTTTCAGCAAGATGCTTATTAATATTGATAGGAAACACTTGTAGATCACAAGTATTTCCTAT
>NW_021576629.1:0-365 GCF_001605985.2 Dendrobium catenatum
ATCAATTTTTTAAAACCTCAATTAATTCTCTTTGGGAAATCAAGCCCGACGATCATTATCATCTTTTTCAGACGATCAATAATGATTGATATCTTCTTTTCTTCGGAGAGATATACCAATTATTATTGTAGTTTTGATTAAGAAATTAATGATCTTTAATCCATATTAGCATAATCAAACACTCGATTAAATTCCATTTTGATCCTTCGGGATCAAATGTGATTCTTTCTTGAGTTTGACTATGATAATTTGGATAAATTTGAAATTCTGAAATTTGAACCCATTAGGGAACGATATGTTCGTCTTTCGAGGCGATATATTGTTCATTATAGAGTGTTCAATTTCAAAATTCCAAAATTTAACAT
>NW_021576630.1:0-305 GCF_001605985.2 Dendrobium catenatum
TGTTTCTCCCTTTAACTGATTTAGAGATGTTAAAACAATGACTATAAATCTTCAAAAAAGAAAAATAAGGAGAAAATACCAATTCAACGATGATCCAAAAAGAAACGTGCTAAATCAATAAACGTAAAAATAAAAAAAGTAGAGAAAGAAACTAACTAAATAAAAAGGAAAGAAATGAAGTTAATAATAAGCAATCGATTAGAAAATCATGTAACTCGGATTTAATTAAGCAGCAGAAATAAGCAATTAAGAGTCGTGAGCCTCCACAGTCCAAGTATCATATGCTCTCACGAGATCTTTGGTGA
>NW_021576631.1:0-441 GCF_001605985.2 Dendrobium catenatum
AAATCCCCTGTTATATAAAACTAAGTCGTTTCCATACTCGACCATCGATATGATATACCATAGGAAACATAGAGATACTCCACAAAAGCACTACAAAAGCCAGATAAAATCTAAATCTTTATCATCATTATAATCTTCCCCACAAGTTTTTTAAGAGTACACATTTAGAAATCTTCGGTCTATTATTCATAATGATCGTGAAATAGATGGTTGAAGTGGAGGAATGCATCAGGCTTATTGTGTGATTCAAAAGTCCCCATCAAATTTAAGGAAAAAATCTATAAGATGGTGGTAAGACCTACAATGCTTGATGGTGCAGAATGTTGGCCATTAAAATAGAAATATAAAATTAAGTTAAATGTTGCAGAGATAAGGATCTTTAGGTGGATGAGTGGCTTACTCTTAGAGACATGATACAAAATGAGCATATCCATGAAAAGG
>NW_021576632.1:0-303 GCF_001605985.2 Dendrobium catenatum
CCAAAATTTACCTCGGAACTTATCCAGTTAAAACTCCCTCGCCGAATAAAAGAACAAAGGCGAGGAGGCCGGGGCCGAATTTTCATAGCCCACAAAATGTTAAAAACAAATATCTCAGTCGATGTCACAACCGTATATGCGTTGGATAGTTCTAACCTTGTCGACTCCTGTCTATTCACATTGAAGGATCGGGCTCGAACTTGGGTTCATTTCTTAACCCGCGCAACATCCTCAAATATCACATGTGCGTATACGACATGCTCGCTGAGGCCCATGCCAGCATATACTTTTATATGTATTTTG
>NW_021576633.1:0-334 GCF_001605985.2 Dendrobium catenatum
TAGCTCACCCGCACTCTACGCCGCGCCAAACAACCCTCCACGCAGTCGCAATTACAAACGTTCCATCAAGAACAAGCCCAATCCCTTCTCTTCATCATCCACACCGCCGACCTACAGCAACAACTCTCCCAGCGGGAATTCCCGTCCGGTCTGTCAAATTTGTGGGAAAATTGGTTACGTCGCCCTAAATTGCTGGTACATATGTGATCTTAAATATGCTCCGACCTCCTCCTCCAACCCACGAGCAATGCTGGCTACTCCGGCCTCCTATCCAACTCAAAACTGGATTCTTGATACAGGAGCCTCCTCCTGTGATGCCCCAGATATCAATAGT
>NW_021576634.1:0-310 GCF_001605985.2 Dendrobium catenatum
TTACTCACATCGGCCCGGACGATATTTATATCATCCTAGACGATCGAGTTCAAGACAAAAGATCTAATCAAGATTTCTTAGTTAAACACTAAGACAGCCATAATTAACTTATCGGCCTGGATGATACCTGTATCGTCCATGAAGATATGCTCAATACAGAAAGAAATTGCCACCTTGATCAATTTAGGTATTCTATATTTTTGGAAATCGGCCAGAACGATTATTTGATCGGCCTGGACTATATTGTATAATTATTCCTAAATTAATCCGACAATCATGGGAGCAATTAAGGATGATTGATACAATCACA
>NW_021576635.1:0-225 GCF_001605985.2 Dendrobium catenatum
GATGCTTCCGGCGATACACCTGTTTGAACCTTTGATCGATGTCCTCATCACAAACTTTCCAATGAGAGGTGTCAAAATATGATTCATAGTTCTTATAAAAGTACTCGGAGCATTTGAAATACCAAAAGGCATCACTCAGCATATCAAGCATGTCATCCAGTCTAGGAGTTGAAAATTGATATTTAATAGTGATTTTGTTTATTGCCCTACTATCCACACACATCC
>NW_021576636.1:0-286 GCF_001605985.2 Dendrobium catenatum
CTCCATCAACATCTGACCAGCTGCTTTGTATGCACTGACATTCTCAGTCACTACCTAGACAACCAATTGCTCCCCAATCTCCTCATTAACCCCATCAAGTAAATTAAAAATGAATGTAGCATTTTTCATCTCATCTGAAACTTCAACTGATTGTAAGAACATCGTGTCATAGGGATTGTTGACAAGGATGTTAATCAAACTTCTGCTCTTCATGTCAGACCATCCATCTGATATAATGGTCACACCAGTCTCAATCCATGTCCTTTTAATCTCATGAATGCTCCGC
>NW_021576637.1:0-417 GCF_001605985.2 Dendrobium catenatum
CCTATTAGTTTTATGGACCATACACTAAGGCAAACTTGAGGTGAATGCCATACAACGATAAGAAGTCCTTAATGATTTTGTTGAGTAACTCAAACAAATTATTTATTATGATATTGATGATAAAACAAAATATGATAATGATATATACCAATAACTCTTGATTACTATGAAAACAATCTTGGATGGACATTCTTGAGTAACCTTTTGTACTTGTCTTCTTGAACACAACACATTAAGGAAATTCATTGATGTCACAAATAAATGTACTTTAATTGTTAAGTAACATGTCATATTTATTTTGAGTTATCATAGATCAATAAACTTGGCACTTATTTCTTCTTTCGTTAAATACTAAAAAAAATCAATTAGAATCATCAAAGTTTTTTTTTTCTACCTACTTTGTTTTTCCATTTTTAA
>NW_021576638.1:0-301 GCF_001605985.2 Dendrobium catenatum
TAGTGGAGGTGGTCCCAAGGGATAGGAAGGTCATTTGGGTCAAATCGACCATTTAAACCCTTAAGGGACCATTTGATCAACCTAGGTTGACTTGGTCAACAAGGTTGACCTAAGGCCTAGGGTTGGGTTGAACATGTCTAAAATGATATTTTGAGTTGAATGGAAGTGGTCCCATGCAAAGATGAGGTCATTTGGATTGAAATGACCTTTAAAATCCTTAAGGGCAATTTTGTCAAACTAGGTTGACCTGGTCAAACTAGGTTTACCTGGTCAACCAGGTTTGACTATGGTTTGGATTTGA
>NW_021576639.1:0-213 GCF_001605985.2 Dendrobium catenatum
GTTCTCGGGCAAGAAGTCTTGTGTCCTGAAGGAAAAAAATAAGCGAGCTGGGGATTCTAATGAATAACGTACGAAGGTAATGGGTAACTTAAGCCCCTTACAAAGGTTGCCGGGTGTCAGGAGAAGTATGAAGGAGGGGTTGGCTTCATCATCCATTGAGCAATGTGTAAATGTGATTGATAATTCAGTGGATGGTAAATTAAAAGATGTGGA
>NW_021576640.1:0-235 GCF_001605985.2 Dendrobium catenatum
AGGTCTAACAACCTAATTCATATTTAACAATTTTTAACATGGGGGGCTTAGAAGAAAAGACATTTAATTTCTTATTTAAATAATAACTGTATTTGTCATCATAAAAATGGGGAGATTATTACAAATTGGGGATCAAGATTGAGATTATGTTTTTTTATGATAGTAAAATATTATGGTTATCATTTTATTATTTCTCCAAGCATATATTGGATATTTCTATTCGTTTATGGGTATA
>NW_021576641.1:0-271 GCF_001605985.2 Dendrobium catenatum
GGAAAGCCCGTCGGCCCACCATCCTATACAGGTCAAGTTCTATCTCCAACCAACGTTCATCCAGGTTCCCACTTGTCTTTCAGTAACAATCAATCAATGCAATAAGCAATGCAATAAGCAATATTAAAGAAATCTAGAACAATCATATCAATAATCATACGCATATCAATTCAATCTATCAATTTCGGGAAAATCAGAAATCATACGAAAATCGGACAGAGTAACGGCAGTCTGCAGAATTTACACAGAAATCTCCAAAAATTACAATTCA
>NW_021576642.1:0-339 GCF_001605985.2 Dendrobium catenatum
AATATGAGAAGGTGGATTTGCTTTGTTATCATTGTGGTCATGTGGGTCACATTAAAGATGAATGCCCTGAAGAGGTTACTCAGGGGATTAGAGATCAGGCCTCATCTGAAGTGGTTGCAGATAAGCTCGGGAATGCCATCACGAAAACCAGCTCTCGTTTGATCAAGTCGGAATACGGCCCATGGATTCATGTTCATTTCAAAAACACTCGCTCTGTTAAGGTATGGGGAGATGGGAGAAAATTTACTGAGGAAAAGATGAATAAGATGGCTAATGTGATGTCCAAACCTGTACAGAAAGCTAATTATATTGAGCTGAAGAATGGAGTTAATCTCTGTA
>NW_021576643.1:0-275 GCF_001605985.2 Dendrobium catenatum
ATAGGGGACGGTTTTCAAGAGACATTTAAACGAGTTACCTTTAGATCGTCTGTACGAAATTATTTTCGTATGTACGATCGGTCAATTCAAAAATCTGTAAGAAGGGACGTATCGTAAGTTGTGTTGCTTACAAAAATCCGTTATATTTTGGGCGAATTTGATCGTCTGTACGAAATATTTTCGTCCAGACGAACGATGATTTTTGTCTCGGACGAACCTTTTTCGTCCAGGACGAACATATTGTTTTCTTTAAATATGAAGGCTTTCTAACTTAA
>NW_021576644.1:0-365 GCF_001605985.2 Dendrobium catenatum
TTCAATAAATCGATAAAACAACAGTGTAAAAATCAATCATAAATTACTAAAGCAATCTATCTTCTATATTAATTTACATCATATATTTATGTATTATCAATATATCCAATACAATTAATGATATTAATGTATATGTAAATATTATTAGTGCTATAAATATATGTATACATCAATGTATGATTTAAAAAGGTAGAACATCTATCTTTGATATGATATTTTCAACAATTTGAGTTACCAAAAAGTCTCCAATTTTAACGAGCCTATACTCGAATCGAATGGTTCGACGAGACGAATCCAACGAGCCCAAGATCGCCGAATTCCGACATCATTAAGGCCTCCAAATGTGCAACGAACGGTACACGATC
>NW_021576645.1:0-1232 GCF_001605985.2 Dendrobium catenatum
CAGGATGGTGCCACGGAGGGCGTACTCCACCACTAGCAGGTTTAATCCTAATGGAAGGAATGACCTAACCTTAAGGAAAAGAGAATTGGAAAGAATGATTGATGATTTTGAATTTGATTTGATTTCTTTGAATTTGAAGGGGTGATTTTGATGTTTAATTTGATCCTCATTAGGCATGATACTTCTTGAAGAACCGCCCAAATGAAAGGAAGCATCTGGTGGTATCTTCAAAATTAATCAATTCCATGAACCTCCCTTATAGATTATCTCTAAGGTGGTCTATCCAGTCAACGTTGATTCAAAGCTTCCATTGATCTCATGGTGGACTAAAATTGGTCTCCAAATGACTATGTCCAAGTTTCCTACTTGGAAGGTTATGAGGTAACACAATTGTATCACGAGCTTGAATCATACGTGACTTATTTAATTTCAAATTTTATTGAGTTCAAAATAACTTTCTTCAAGGCCTTCAAGATCCTCCAATTGGAGTCAGGCACTCTACTTAGTTGTGACTCAATTTTGAAAATCAATTTCCAGCGATGTAAAACACACCTCCATATGAGAACAAGCTTGGACCCAATATAGAGTGTTATTTCACAAATTGGATTTTAAAATAAATGATGCCTATATTTAAGGATTCACATGTATCTCTCAAGAATGGGATTTGAATTCTTATCGAGAATAGAAGATTCATTCTTTTTATCAAAAATTTCCTCTTAATCATTTGGACCCTGTCAAAACGACAAGTGGGAACAAATTCAAAAGTATAGTGAGAACTAGAGTGACCCCAATTGACCTGAAAAGAGCCAAGGGTTTTGGATTTTGTTGACCCAGATCAAATTTCATTGAAATTGAACTATGTTCTCCCTTGTAGAAATTTTAAATTAAAATTAATTTCAAAAAAGTTTAAGTTGAATAGAAAAATTTAATCTTTTCAATTCTTTTGCATAGAATTTTCTATCTGATAAACTATCTATGCAGAACAATAAATCTATATTCAAGATTTTTCAAAGTCAAGCTATTAACGGTGATCGAGCTCTTTAAGATTTAAGGATTTAAAAAGAAGGAAGCCTCTTTCACTTTTTTTTGTGACGTGCTTTGCACACCCTTTATTTCTTTAGCGCACTTTACGCTTCTTTTGATTTTGAATTTTTTTTTTTTAATAAACTTTGTGCATCCTTTAAAATTTTTTAACAAGAGGCTTCACTTTCTTTAAAACCTTAACATGATTG
>NW_021576646.1:0-314 GCF_001605985.2 Dendrobium catenatum
TTCTTGTCTATTTCTTCTTCACTTTTTGTTGTTGTCAGAAAGGGGGATAAATTATTGTGTTTGTATGTTTTGTTTTGATTATTTTGTTTGCATTTTGATTTTTTGTTAGACTTTGTGATTTTGTTAAAAATTTTGTAAAACAAAAATATTGTTCTTTGCTTCGAAATGCCTCCTTATTTTCATGTATTTATCAATTCAGTGGGAGTTTAGGAGATTTGTTTAAATTGAAATCATACAAACAATAATTATTTTTTCATCATAAAAAAGTGAGAGATTCTTAAGTTAGTTGCTATTTGCACGCTTTACATTTTTGC
>NW_021576647.1:0-365 GCF_001605985.2 Dendrobium catenatum
CGAGATCCCCGAATAAATATTTAAAATTATCAATTCAAATATTCTTTTGTGCTAAAAAATACAGATACTTGTTTTTCAAAGTATATGCAGGTGATCTCTCAAAGATCGAGACAACGCCTTCTTCAATAAACCAAGGTTTAAAGGTCAAGAAATAGACTTTTTAAACTACACTCTTACAAAATTGAGCTGAAAAAAGCTTGAAGTCTTTTGACAGCCTGAAGTTTATGGTTCGAATGGGTGTAAAAGATCGGATCCAACAAGCCCAAATATGGCCGGATCGCTGGCAGCTCCGTCTACTCAACAAGCCATACGAAAGACCGTAGTAGCGGAACCCCCACTTCGTCAACCCGTCAGTAGGGACTGAA
>NW_021576648.1:0-233 GCF_001605985.2 Dendrobium catenatum
AGAACTGAATATAGCTATTAATCATATAACATGTGACCATGGCCTACTTATTTCAAGTGGCGTAATTAAATTAGATCTGTTTGTATAATCATTCATACTGCTCTTCTTTACAGTAACCTTATGAATCTAATAAAATTTAGCCATTAACAAATTTTGTTGCTAATAATTTGAAATACAAATATTTGTTGATAAAAATTCAAATAAAATAATCATAGTACCAAAAAATCAAATAA
>NW_021576649.1:0-353 GCF_001605985.2 Dendrobium catenatum
ATTTGGAGACGTTGGATTCTGACATCGATCGCAATTTCCAGCCCTGCTAATAAAGCTTCGTACTCAGCTTCGTAGTTGGTCCGAGGTTCAGTCAAACTGAATGAAAATTTCATTATGCCTCCATCGGGTGCTACGAAAATGAGACCAACGCTGGCTCGGGCTCTTGCAATATTTGGAGGTCGGACAGGTCTGATAGATGATGCCCCATAAAAGTACATCTCTCAGAACGGTAGCTTTTCATCCTCTTCGATCTGCATTATTTGCTCATCGGGCAAATCATCATTTAGTGGAGAATCGGCCGGGATTGGGTGTGCAGCGAGGAAATCTGCCAAGGCCTGTCCTTTCACCGCCTT
>NW_021576650.1:0-898 GCF_001605985.2 Dendrobium catenatum
TTTAGAGGAGTCAACCACAATGAAGTTTTAATTATAACTTAAGGAAGATAGAGGTAAATTTCTTTTTAAAAGAAATCAACATGCTATTTTCTCCAGCAAAAATTTTTTTTGTAAGCTTGATTTGTATTCGAACCTTCAAACTTTTCTCAAATCAAATTGAATTTAATCTCGAAAACCTTGCATATATCAGATTCTGGACCCTGTCCTAGCAAACATATCAAGCTACAAAGGACATGTAACTATAATATATTATTAGGACAAGCAGAAAGTTTTGATTTGTTGGTTTGAGCTTTTGGACCCTGTCCTACCAAACATATTAAGCTATAAAAATATATAACTGTAATATGCTTGTTTAGATAAGGAGAAAACTTTGATTTAAAAGCTCAAATTTTCTTAGGATTTGTCCAATCACATATCAAGTTATAAAAATATATAACTACAATATGTTGGCTAGGACACAGAGAAGTTTAAACTTTTTGAAGACTTAAAGTTATTTGGACCAAATCCAAATAATACATTAAGTTACTAAAAGAAGCAACTATACATATTACTAAAGATTGGGCAAAAGGATTTTGGACCCAGTGCTAAGTCAAACATCAAGCTACAAGAAAAATGTAATTGAAACATTCGAATTAGCACAGGAAATTTCTTTACAAAAAGGTCATACAAAGGATCTTCCCGTTAGTTTTCTAACGGGGTTTAAAATAAGTCCTCTAAAATTTTTAGATACCAGCCAAATTATACAAGAGTGAAATGAATAAAAGAACCGGCACAAGAAAGGTAGTTACAACCTATGACGAGCACAAGTATACTACCGACTAAAGGGTATAAAACACTGCTAAAGATGGAGAGAGGATTGACTCCCCAGCGGAGTCGCCAGAAAAACCTTGGTGGGAAA
>NW_021576651.1:0-389 GCF_001605985.2 Dendrobium catenatum
TGAATGTTCAATCAAAATGGCTTAATTTTGATATCTTCGTCATACTGTACGATCTGGATCGTACTATACGATCAACAGAGACAATTCTGGCCGTCACATGCTTCGTCCTGGATGAACTGCACTTTTATTGAACTGTTCGTACAGTACATCGTACAGGACATCGGACAGTACGAACTTCAACTGAACTGTTCGTACAGTACTAACTGCACATCGTACAGTACAAACAGGTCAATTTCTGCACATCATACTGGACTATCTTGAGATCGTACGGTACGATATTTGAAGCCCGAATTGAGTATTTTTTGGGTTTTTTGAGCTCTCTATTTAAGAACTCTCATAAGACTTTGTAAGGGTCTTTGGTAGCCATTGTGTCTTCATTCTTTTGGAGA
>NW_021576652.1:0-223 GCF_001605985.2 Dendrobium catenatum
AATTCCTTTGAGTTTTTGCAAGGTTGTGAAAATCGGACCAGACAACGAACCAGAAGGAAAGGTTAATGATTCGAATGGTCGAACTGGGGTCGAACTACATGACTTAATAAATAATAATATTATTGATAATTAATACAATTAACATAATAATGATGACAATCTAATCTTAAAAAATTTATAATTCTAAGAATTTTAAGACTAAAAAATAAATTATATATATATA
>NW_021576653.1:0-327 GCF_001605985.2 Dendrobium catenatum
ATGTTTTAATTGTTATATATATAAAAAAACACTTTAAATATAAATTACATTTAAGTAAAAAATATAATCCGCTCTTTTTTAATGGAATTGGAGAAGAAATAGTAAAGAACATAGATCAGGGAATTTGAACCGCAGTGTTGAGTTTTGCATTGAATATAGCCTTTGTTAATTGGGGTGGTGAAGAAACTCCATCAATATTAATATTAAGTTGTTGGTGAACTTTCTAATGTAACTATTTTCTCAAAACTATTATATATAATTTTTTTTTGCATCAAATTGTTAAAAAATCACTTCCAAAATAATATAAATAACACTTATTCTCCCTAT
>NW_021576654.1:0-262 GCF_001605985.2 Dendrobium catenatum
TTACTTGCATGCATGATCTTTAACAATCAATTAATATAAAACCTACTTTCTCCTACTTTTTGAGATTTTGAGTAGATTAGCGTTGATCGGGCTTTAAGCAAAACCTAAATTAATAAACCCAAATCTACGTGGAGGACATTATTGTGCCACATTAGTTAAGCAAAATCCGATAGGAGCTTCAAACAATATGGAGGACCCTATGTGTTCATTACAACCATATATATTTTGTGTAAATTAGATTTTTATTATTGAAATTCATAAC
>NW_021576655.1:0-206 GCF_001605985.2 Dendrobium catenatum
TTCCATGTTGGAGAGACTAGATCTTTAGTCAAAGATGTTAGGATTATCCAACATGTCCTTCGCACCTCCATAATTCCAAAAGCCGGGGACCGGATCCACATTACACCGCTACTTTCCCTCACTACTTTCTACATTATGGCCCAAAGAGAGTTCAATACCACTGATCTAATCTTTCGCTACATCGATCACCTAACCATAATTCGCGA
>NW_021576656.1:0-256 GCF_001605985.2 Dendrobium catenatum
CCTCAGCATTTTTTTTATTTCTAAGCATTACTTGAACTAGAATATCATGTAAGATATTTTTAAACTCTTTGTATGCATCAACATCCAGCTCATTATGATCATAATCATGGCAACTTCCTCAAGAAGCCATGGAATTTAATTCTTTGACTATGATTCATTGTCGTTGATGTGTATGAAACATGAAAAGTTAACAGCAAATCTTATTTAATATGTGGAAGTCTTGGCTATATGGTTCCAATATTCCAAAGACTTCACA
>NW_021576657.1:0-1427 GCF_001605985.2 Dendrobium catenatum
ACGCTCCAGTAGCGTGGTGGGAAGGCCTAGCTCCCCTATTTTCCCCCAAACGGGGGATATGCTGGGGTGCTGCCGAAATTTTCACTGAAGTACACGATATTGAAACAATTTGAAGACTTCAGCTGAGCAAAAATATAGAAGACCTGTACTTGAACAAAAATGCATAGAATTTGAACTAAAATGAACAGAGGACCTGTACGAAGAACAAAAGACTTGGGGATCTAAATCTGAACCAAAATTCAAATGATTTCTAAAGATCAAATCCAAATGAAGCAAAATCAAGCTGAAGTCCAATTCAAATCATTTGAACAAGAAATTAAACTCAAAAGATTTCAGAGGACCCTTGACAATTAATTTGAACTAGTTCTTGGAACTTGAACTCGCACTCAGGACCCAAGTTGAGCGTTGATGGCTTGAACAATTTGAACTCAAGCAAGAACTTGAGTTGGACTTCAAGAAGACCTGTACATTCTCGTTTGAATCGCTCTTTGTGGCTTTTCATTTCTTGAGGTGTTCTTGCTGGTTGTTCTGTGGCATTGGGTTGTATCGATTGAATGTTTAAGATCGTTGAAGGTAAAGCTTGAAGCAGTTTTCACAGTCTTCTTAAAATGCAACCAACAAAGGAGGACCGGCCTCTTAATGTGATGCTAATCAAAGATAACAAGCCTATTTGCTTCATAAGATGCAACGAAGATCCTCCGTTTGAAATGGGATTCAAATAAGGTTCATCAGGAGCCTGAGCCATACTTCAATACAAACAAACAACGGGGGACTCGTGACGAACAAGATCTTGATGCATGAACTCCTTCAACAATCCATACAATGCCTGTTGATTGAGATGGCAATACTGGAAACCAGAAATCAAAGATTCGTCCTCTACAAACAAATTCAACCATCAACCCACCTGAGATTGGTGAAAGGGTGGGTATGATACAAGGACAATGGATTTCCTACGAATACTTCTAGGAGGTCGTAGTGAGTACAACAATCCCCTGCAAATGGCTACAAACAACTTGTGGATAACAACAGTGAGATTCTCGTAAGCATAGCGAGCCACTGTGGACACAAGTATTGATACCATCTACGATAGCGATGGTCAAAATCTACAAGTACGCCGGGTACAAAGACAACTCGATGTACGAAAAGGAACATCTATTGCAGAATGGAAGAGATGTTTGGACAAATCCAAGCTAAACTTCCCGGTGATCCAAAATCCCTAAATCCAAGAGGAAAACAGTTCTGATGTCCACAAATACTGAAAATAACAAGTCTACTACGCCAAAGATCCTGAAGGGAGTTCTCCCCAAATCAGTAGTCTTTGACTCCCGAATCCAGAAAATCCTTCCCCGGTGATTGAGAAAGGGGGAGGGGGTCAACATCAAGACCAAATCGCCACCGGATCTGCAACACATATACAAGCAGACAGA
>NW_021576658.1:0-225 GCF_001605985.2 Dendrobium catenatum
TTATTCCTAGGGTTGAAAGAGTGAAGCTTTCTTAGTATCTTTCCCTATATTTATTTGTGAACCTTTTTGTTGAATGAAAATTCAACACATTGAGTTCCAAAAATAAGGGTAAATGCTGTCGGATTTTTGAATTTTCAAAACCTCCATCCTTCAAATCCAATTCAATTATCATTGTTACATGTAGCACGACAACACTTTCCAATGGTAAAACATGTGCAATGTAAA
>NW_021576659.1:0-275 GCF_001605985.2 Dendrobium catenatum
ATAATTAATAATTCATTATTAAAATAAATAAGTTAATTAAATAAATTAAATTAATTATTAAATGAATTTAATAAATCATTGTAAATATAAATTTATTAAATTAAATTACATTGAGTAAATTGATTAAATTGATAATCAGTTTTATGTTAAAATACAATAAAACAAACCCTAATACAGATGTGTCATAGTGGCGTGGTGGTTAGGGGCCTTAAATTTTGGACGGCTTGAATTCGAATCACACATAGGGCTGGTTGTTGCGCGGGTCAGAGGGCTCA
>NW_021576660.1:0-466 GCF_001605985.2 Dendrobium catenatum
TCTTATTCCTTTGAAGACTTTGATGGAATTTGAGAAACTTTGTAGAGACTTTATCTGGAACAAATGTGATCGCAAACGTGGTATTCATTATGTGGCATGGGAGCAATTGTGTAAACCAAAACAGTTTGGAGGATGGAATATTCAGTCAGTAGTGGCTAGGTGAAATGCTATGAGAGCAAAGTTTGCATGGAAAATTATTAAGAAGCTGGATTCATTTCTGAGCAAGAATCTCCTGGTTAAGTATGGAGTTAATTGGTGGGATTATGGGTTGCATAGAAGTAGTTCTTCCACTTGGAAAATTATTTCTACTGGCTGGAATGCTCTCAGAAATTTTGTAAGATGGAAAATTGGGGATGGATCCAAGATTAAGGTATTGAAGGATATCTGGATTTTGGATAAAAATTTACTCAAATTGCCAACATTTGTAGGACCTTTTGAGGATGATAACACTACTCTGGACATCTTC
>NW_021576661.1:0-258 GCF_001605985.2 Dendrobium catenatum
CCATCGCTCTTGTGGGTTGAATTAACTTTTGAATTAAAATCTATCTCAAACTTAAGTTGACTTAAGAAATGAACATCCTATCAATATTCTAGCAATCTTCTATCTTAACAGGGGATTCACGCATGTCTAAAATCTATTTAATAATTTTCAAAAGTCAAGTCGATACTCTTTTCAAAAGATTGGATGCGCTTTGAGGATTATTCTTCCTTGTATAAGAGAACGAATTTTCTTCTATAATACTTGAGATATAATCCCAAC
>NW_021576662.1:0-315 GCF_001605985.2 Dendrobium catenatum
GAGCGCATATCATATTTGTTGGGGGGCATTTGTTGATTGTAACTGCGTACCACTGACATACCTGATCGGACATGATGATTCTTCCACCGACTCTCTCGATAGAAACTGACATACTCACGATACAAAAATAAAACCTCCTCTCATTCAAACGGTTATGCACACACACGTTCTCAGAACAACAGGAGATCGCAAAGAGAAATCCGAAACTTACCTCTCGGCTCCGTCGAACTTCGGACTGGACGCCGACCTCCAACCTCCTGCTCCACCGGCTCTTGCTGCCGTGCCCTAGCCGACTCTGGCCACCGCCGCCGCTGC
>NW_021576663.1:0-1387 GCF_001605985.2 Dendrobium catenatum
TTCCAATCAAACAAGCTCCTCGAAGGATGCGTTTGAACATTGAAAACAAGTGATTAAAAATTTACTGAAGCTGGTTCTATTTGAGAAAAAAAATACTCCTCTTGATTAGCCAATGTTGTCATTGTTAAGAAAAATAACGGACAGATTCGCGTATGCGTTGCTTTTAGAGACTTGAATGAAGCATGTTTACTCATACATGAACTCATGATTGACATTGTTTCTTCTCATGGTCTCTTTTCCCTTTGTGAGTGGGTCCTTGGGGTACAACCAAATCAAAATGGCCCCGGAGGACGAGCAATATACTGCTTTTAGAACACCCATTGGAATGTACTGTTTTTAGGGTCATGTCTTTTGGCCTTAAGAATGTTGGTATGACCTACTAGCTTGCAATGACCAGAATATTTGATGTACTCAATGTGTTCCTTCATGACAAAATTGAATTGTTACATTGATGATCTCGTGGTCAAAAGCAAAAAAAAAAGAGAGGATCACCTGTTTGATTTAAGGGTTGTGTTCGAACTGCTTTGTCGGTACGACCTCAAGATGAATCCTTGTAAGTGCACCTTTGGGGTGACTTCAGAAAATTTTCTTGGGTTTGTTGTTCGACACCATGGAATTGAAGTTATCCCTACTAAAATCAAGTGATATTAGAAATGAAACCTCCTAGAAGTCTTACTCAACTAAGATCTTTTCTAGGTAGGTTGGCATATCTAAGACGCTTATTCAACTTGTCTGGTAGATTGCAGCCCTTTCAAAGGACTCAAAATTCTACTTGGATGATAGCCACCAGAGGCTTTCGATAGTACAAAATGCTATCTCAAGTTCCCACATGTTCAGGCTGCTCCTATTCTAAGGAGGTCGTTAGTTCTCTTCACTACAATGTTAAGTGAATCTCTTGAAGCTTTGTTGGCCCAAACCCGACAATGAAAGATAATGAAAAATGCTTTGTGCTACTCAAGTGAAAGTTCCAAGCAGAAATGTTCTTCCGGTCCGGTTGTGGACTGGGTCCGGGTTATCAAAACCTTGGTCCAAGATTTCAAATCTTTCATCTTTCCCCCAAAAAGGAAGAAAGTTCATCTTTCCCCCAAAAGGAAAGAAAATTCACCTTTCCCTAAAAGGAAAGGAAATTCAATTTTCTCTAAAAAGAAGGTTAAGTTCATCTTTCCCCAAAAGGAAAGAAAATCCAAATTTCTCAAAAAAAAAAAAGTCAAGTTCATCTTTCTCCAAAGGAAAGTTCATTTTTTTTTCTTTCTCCAAATGAAAGAAAAGTTTAAATTTATCTTTCTCCAAATGAAAGTCAAATTCAAATCTTAGTACCAAATGCTAAGTGTAGACATCCCCAAATAGGATTCTTCTTATCAATTTCTGAGTTTAGGTAGAATTCAAA
>NW_021576664.1:0-305 GCF_001605985.2 Dendrobium catenatum
GAAATTCAAAATTTGAATTTCAAATTGAATCCAATTTGCCTCTTAAGCCCAACTAAATTTGGAAAGTAGCATGATGATTGGGATCATCATAACAACAAAAAGAAGGGAGCTGGGTGGAGGCGGAGGCATGATGTAGGGGATGGATGGGTTGATTGCTTGCCGTCGGGTTTGGGGGTTTCTTGATGGAGCTTGGATTGTAGTGGAGGAAGCTAGTGGATAAAACGGTGGATGATTGGATCTCGGGTAGGGCTTGGCGTGGGGAGGAGGAAAACAAGAGTTGGAGAAGAAAACGATAAGATAAAATA
>NW_021576665.1:0-249 GCF_001605985.2 Dendrobium catenatum
TGATGTTGTTGTTGTTGTTGTTGTTGTTGTTGTACTTCCAAGGTGCATCATAGTTTTACATTTTAGAACCATCATTATAAAAAGCTGCAATCGTCCCAAATTAAAAGAGATTTAACAATTCATCAATTATGCTCGCATCATTACAACAACAACAACAACATCAAGCCTTTATCCCACTATGTGGGGTTGGCTACATTAATCCTTTTTCTCCATTGTCCTATTAAAAGTCAAATTCTCGTTTGAATCTAA
>NW_021576666.1:0-304 GCF_001605985.2 Dendrobium catenatum
TAATGTTTTTTACAAGATCATCACCAAAATTATGGCAAATAGAATGAAAAATATCATGCCTTTGATCATTGGGGAAAATCAAGGAGGATAATTAAACACCGTATTAGTACTGACAATGCTCTTCTTGCTTCTGAAATTCTTTTGGAATTCAAAAAATCTGCCAATAAGAAATTTATGTGTGCCAAGCTTGACATCCGTAAAGCGTTTGATTCGGTGTCCCGTAACTTCATCCTTAACAGAATGAAACAAAAAGGTTTTCCATTGGCTTTCATTAATTGGACTAAAACATGTATTTCTGATGTTC
>NW_021576667.1:0-370 GCF_001605985.2 Dendrobium catenatum
GATTTAGTAAATCCAGGATTTATGGCAAAAATGGAGGATTTATTCTACCGTGAGATCTACCGGATGCTTAAATCCTGTTTTGCGGCTAAATACTGCATAAATCCTGTTGCCGAACAGCCTCTTAGTTTTATTCCTTCTAATAAAATGTGTCCATGGTATTCGATATCGTGGATTGACGTACACAATAGCAGCTCTCCTTATGCTTTGCGGCTCTATTCCTCCTCTGCAAAAAAATAGTCGGACGACAGCTTCCGCACGGGCGTGGCGTTTGACGGTGGCAGTGCGCTTCTCTCGTCTTCTCTCTCCGTTTCAGCTGTGTATGTCTTCCATCCCTCTCTTATCTCTCTTTCTCCACCCCTTCACCCACTTT
>NW_021576668.1:0-922 GCF_001605985.2 Dendrobium catenatum
CGTCCGATCTCGTTCCCGCCTCGTATCTACGAGCTAATCGGGCCGGGTCGTGACAGAAAATGAGTTTGACAATTGGTACATAGCCCTAACTTCAGGACCTATGGTTCTCTCCCAAAGACTATAGAGCGAGAAACTTTTCTAAGCAAGTTTATTATAGCTTATTTTTCAAACATGCCACTATAAAAATTCAGTTTATGTTTTTTTTTTTCTTCATGCATTTTAATTTGCTATTTTGATCTGCTGTTGTTGCAAGTGAATTTGATTTTTAAAATAAAAATATAAAATATTTTTTAAAGACTTTTATTGCTCTTAAAATTGTTTTGAAATAAAAATTTGAGTTTACCAATTAATTTATTTCTGTTGCGATTTATTGTTAACATTTTGAAATTATTGTTAGTACACTGAAAAAAAAAAAATAAGCCAATTCGCATTCATATGTGCAAGTATAAGTAGCTCAAAAAAGAGATCGGTGATACTAAACAACATAAACAGCGGATATAGATTGCAATATAAAAAGGTCTTCAAAATTAACATGGCACACCTTTTCTTGACTAATAAACTTCAACCCGTAAAAAAAAGATTTAACTTATCTAAAACCAACAAAGAATCAGAAAAAAAAAACACAGATGTACCTCCAAAATCAGCTTCACAATATCCACAGAAGATCGTTCTTCTTGATGTACAATTAGTCGCCCCGCATAGAACAATAAAAGAGAGGATAACCATGGTAGTAAGCCAAATTCTTTGACTAAAAGGTTTGCTAACATGTGTAATTGAACACATTTTTTAATAATCTGCAATGTCAATTTCAATTCCATTATGCCCTGGTGGTTCTCATATTTTCTAACTGAATATAAAGCATCATCAAAACAATTCAAATATAAAAGCATTTACCAAAAAGAATATATATATATATATATAT
>NW_021576669.1:0-950 GCF_001605985.2 Dendrobium catenatum
AACCTCATAAATAAATGAAAAACCAGCAGAAAAATCAACATGCATTATCCTGAGAAACAATAATTATCAAAATAAATCATCAATGCATGGGAGAAGCAGAAGATGTAATCACAACCGATCAATCTCAACCCCCTAAAGAATATGCCCATAATTGATCCCGCAAATCGTTTCAGAGGTTCCTTGAATAATGACAAAAGGCCACAACAAGAAAAAACATGAAAGAAAGTAAACTCTCAATTAAAATATTATTAACCTCTACTAACCCAATTTTGCTCGAGATCTTTCTAATGCAGTCAAGTTTCTCACCACCTCGAGATAAATCAGAAAACGAGTAATAAATAAATAATAGCAATTAAGAACTGATTCATGCCATCAAACTTCAAGGTTATTGAAACAAGCCAAACATATATATAAAGGTGGGTATATTACATTTTATTTCCACATCCACCACAGGTTTTTATATGGGTTATTTTTAAAGTCTAACTGAAAGTCTGAAACCATAAAAGTGGAAAATGTTTTGACTAGAACAACAAAGCTTCTGGTTTTAACGCCTGTCAGAAGCCACAGACTCAGCAGAGAACAAGTACTTCACCCTAGAGAGCACAGAATCATGTGCAGGATCATAAGGATGATCCTTTGAAGGAATCTCTAGAATTGCAGGAACAGGTTTGTTGTAGCTATCCACAAGAAACCTAATCATATTGGCAACCTAAGCCAAATAAAAACAGCTCATTAACCACTCCATAAATGATTTTCGTCTCTATTTATGACAAAAGATATGTGAATGGAGGCACAACTGTGTAAAAAATCAAGTACCAATATTTAAGTAAAGAGAATTGAACTAGAATTTTGAATAGATGTTGGATATGATAAGGCAATCAATAGAACATTTGCAAGTAATAATTACAAACAAAATAGATTTAGAGTCCGTTTGAGATAGCTATAGCTAT
>NW_021576670.1:0-236 GCF_001605985.2 Dendrobium catenatum
GTTAATGCTTTCCTATTAGAATTAAAATCTTTCGGTGATTATGATTAAGGATGAATTTTGAGGGTTAAACTTTAGGCAGCTTTATGTTAGATTAACTTGGAATCTCTTTCCATAAGATAGATTTGGAGTTTGAGATCTTAGGAAGCTTGGAGTTAGAAAATCTCTAATGCCTTTTTGGGAGTAAGATAGTTCTTACTTGTTTGGGTTAGGTTCCTTTAGTGTTAGCTTCTATAGAA
>NW_021576671.1:0-206 GCF_001605985.2 Dendrobium catenatum
TTTATTTCTCTCTATGACTCAATCTATCTATCTCCCTCTCCTCTCTCTCTCTCTCTCGTCTCTCTCTATCTCTCTCTTTCTCTCTTTCTCTCTCTCTCTCTCACTCTCACTCACTCTCTCTCTCTCTCCTTCTATTTCTCTCTCTCTCTCCCTCTCACACACTCTCTCTCTCCCTCTCTCTCTCTCCCTCACCCTCTCTCCTCTAT
>NW_021576672.1:0-249 GCF_001605985.2 Dendrobium catenatum
TACCATATGATTTATATCATACCATTTAATTAGTTATTTGGAAAATGATACAAAATGGCTAATTCTATAATTAATATTTCTTAAACTACTAAAACTTTATGAATCATATTGTACTATACGATAAATTTAACTAGAAAACCCTAGCCGCCATTTAAAATTAAGTAAGATTTTAAATTTTGATATTTAAGGAAATTGTACTATATGATGTTATTTGTACTGTACAATATTTGAAAACTTAATTTCATTCCT
>NW_021576673.1:0-450 GCF_001605985.2 Dendrobium catenatum
TAACAATCTCCCCCTTTTTGATGATGGCAAAATAATTTTTGTTTGTATGATTTCAATTTAAACAAATCTCCTAAACTCCCCCTTAATTGATGAATACATGAAAATAAGGAGGTATAAAGAACATAATTTTTTTTTCAAAAATTTTTAACAAAATAACACAAGCCAAAAATACAAAGTCAAACACAAAATCAAAAAGTAAACAAATGTAAACAAACATACAAATACTATAATTTCTCCCCCTTTTTGACAACAACAAAAAGTGAAGAAGAAATAGACGAGAAATGTAAGTAATTATATGAAATTCATTTAAAATTCTAAATGGTGATTGGTATAAAGTATGCAATCTAAAACTAATGACATTAGGTAAATCATAAAAATTCATAGAATTTAAGAAGTGATATAAAATTATAAGTGAGAAGAATTTATCAAAAACATGATTCAATTTAGACA
>NW_021576674.1:0-206 GCF_001605985.2 Dendrobium catenatum
ATCGAATTGATTTATTATTGAACGAATTCATTGATTTCATTGATTGGCATTGATACTATTGATTATTGATTATTGACATTGATATGGACATGGACGGCATAGATTTATCGACTCATTGATATTATTGATTTTGCTTGTATTGACTTGCTATAATTGATTTATCGTATTGTTTTCCGATTGATTCTATCGACTTGATTTATAGATTA
>NW_021576675.1:0-292 GCF_001605985.2 Dendrobium catenatum
ATTTGGGGAGAGAGAATGGAAATCTGAAATTAAATTTTAGATTAAGTGGAATTGGCAGGATGAATTTGAATTTAAATTCAAATTTAATGGGCAGAATTAAATTGGATGAGAGGGAATTGTGGGAGGTAATTATAGAGACTTAATGAGGGGGCCTATTAATGAGATAGGAGAGAGATTGATGCAATCAAAAATTTGGGAGAGGGACCCAAATTTTTTATCACAAAAAACTATAGACTTGCTAGATAGAATAAAGATACAAAATGCTCAAAAGGATACAAATAAACCACAAATA
>NW_021576676.1:0-224 GCF_001605985.2 Dendrobium catenatum
TTAAGGTATACTGCATTTTTAAATTATCGGTCAGGACAATCATTGATCGACCTGGACGAAATTCTCAAATTATGCCTTAATTGATCAGGAAATCATGGGAGTAATTAAGGATGATTGATACGATCATATCGTCCTAGGCGATCGCAGGATCGGCCAGGAGGATCCAGTCAAAAACCTTAAGTTACTTAAGGACGATAAATATTGGCCAGCTCGTATCCAGGGCT
>NW_021576677.1:0-297 GCF_001605985.2 Dendrobium catenatum
TAACTTAGTGCACGTCGGGTTGGCAAGTGGATTGCACTTGCTGAGTTGAGCGGACTCAATGATTGATTTTGTATAATTTGGCTGCGAGAGAAAATATAAGTTGTTAGAATGCTGAATTTGAATGCCAAGGAAAGAGTGTACCTCACCGAGATGCTTCATAGTAAATTTCTGATGTAGGAGTTGAATTACCTCATGAACAGATGAAGAGTCATTACCCGTCAAAAGGATGTCATCAACATAGATTAACAAGAATATTTGAATCTTATTTTTGCGTAAAATAAATAAAGAGGGATCGGA
>NW_021576678.1:0-266 GCF_001605985.2 Dendrobium catenatum
AATACCCCCCTAAACCCTCATAACTCCCTCACACTCTCATGACCGAAACCCCTCACTCCAACTCACGACACTTTCACGCCTAGAGCCGCCCCCCTCATCTCCTCTCTTGCGATTCTCCAACCGGTCGGCCACCATTCTCCCTCCAAGAGCGAAGGTAACTCATATTTCTCTTCTTCTTCCTCTTCTTCTCCATCTTCTTCTTCCTCCTTTCCTCTTCTTTTTCTTCTTCATTTTTCATCTTCCCTCCAAGTTTCCCACCATTTTCT
>NW_021576679.1:0-269 GCF_001605985.2 Dendrobium catenatum
TTATAGTGCTTCGATGATTATTCCTTAGGAGTGATAACTAAATAAATTCAAAGAAGTACTAGATACATCCATTTAAGTGTTTGGCTTGTATTTGTGGAATCAATTCTATAAGTTTAAGGAGTTTAGCTAAGATCATTGAACCCATCCGATGATATATTTTCCTTTATACTTACATTCTTCTGTGTAATTAATGAAAATGAATTTACTTTACTTGTTCTTCATGTCTGGCTAAATTTTTTTATTTTAAATTTATAATATAAATAAAATAT
>NW_021576680.1:0-269 GCF_001605985.2 Dendrobium catenatum
TGACATTTTTTTATCATTACTTTTTTATGATTTAAAAAAAAATTATGTGCTAGAAAGTTGTTATAAAAAGCGGTAAAAAAAACTATTCCAAATGAAACCAAAGTGGGAGAGAAATGTGGGAGAGAAATGAGACATATTTTATTTTTGTGTTGTTAAGTATAATAATAGATTTTTTAACATGTTTTATGTTTATTATTTATTGAGTTTTTGTTTAATGTTTAATATGACATTGTTAAATTAATGATTATTAAATGTTTAACTTTTAATGT
>NW_021576681.1:0-292 GCF_001605985.2 Dendrobium catenatum
CCCAGAATCTGAATTAAAATCCAAAGGCTGTAAAACCATCTAATATTTACAGCCTTTGCCATTGGACTTAACACATTGAAGATTTTGATCTTGGAGCCCTTATCAAAGCCTCCAATCACTTCCAAACCCTTGATTGTAACCCATTGAGCAGCAAACTGCATTTTTCAGACCCATTTTTGACCCTAAGTTGATCAATGGGTCAAAATTGACCAAAATACCCCTATGGGATTTCAAATGCTTATTTTGACTCAAATCAATTCCAAACTATTTGAAACCACTTTCAACAAGTTTC
>NW_021576682.1:0-322 GCF_001605985.2 Dendrobium catenatum
CTTGCAGGTATCGACTTCCGCCGATCCATCACATCAGAACACCCCGTAATCTTGTAGCACTCATGAACTTGTCATCACCGTGTTCGCTATCTAACATTACTTTACGACATATAGACATCTTCGCATTTATAATGTCATAGCATTCATGAAGGTAGTCGTCATCCACACCAGGGGAGGAACTGTGCAGTGGTGAGAAGAATTCATTCAATTATGTTGAACTTTTCTAACACTAACAACAAGATTGTTAAAAGCGATTATGTGAAAAATAAATTATTTTTGCACTATATATATTTATATATTATTTTCTTATAAATTAGTAACT
>NW_021576683.1:0-225 GCF_001605985.2 Dendrobium catenatum
ATATATATTATAAAGATATATTAAAATTTTAGAAAACATAAAATGAAAAAGAAAAATAAAAATGATTTTAATTAGTGCTATGATATGATTATTGATGATGATCATTTGAAATTTCATCTATTAAATTACAAATTTCATTCATTTCTAAAATCAATTAAGCTAGCATAGTGCTTAATTAATTATAGCACTTAGAGCAAATTTCCTTAATTTTCCTTGATGATAATC
>NW_021576684.1:0-241 GCF_001605985.2 Dendrobium catenatum
CCACATCATGTGCAAGTATTACATAAGCCAATTGGTGCTGCAGGCCAAATAATTTTATGGAATTTTCCCCTTCTCATGTTTGCCTGGAAGGTTGGGCCAGCACTAGCATGTGGGAATTCAATTGTGCTAAAGACTGCAGAGCAGACTCCATTATCTGCTTTATTAGTAGCTAAGTTACTACATGAGGCGGGTCTCCCTGATATGGTGCTTAATATAATCTCTGAATATGGTCCAACTGCTG
>NW_021576685.1:0-394 GCF_001605985.2 Dendrobium catenatum
GTTAATCGTTCCTTTCTGTTGGAGCGTTTAGTGGTGGATAAATTATCTTTTCTTGTGGGTGGATAAATCATCTATGTACGTATTTAGAACTTTAATCTTTTCTGTAATGCTATCATCATTGTTGGTAATCAATGCATAAAATTTTTGTTTTTTTTTTAAATGAAATTAAAGGTTTGAACGTCTATGGAGATACATTTTAAGAGGTCATCAAACTCAAATGCATCAAAATCTACGGTGTGATTAACAAAAAATATGAAGAGCAAATGGAAAATACATTGAGTAGAGGTAGATTTGCCAAAAAATATGAAAGTAAATGTAGAAAATCTTCCATCATATATTCAGATCATATGTGACTGAATATCATATGTGACTGAATACTTTTATTGATTGCATA
>NW_021576686.1:0-231 GCF_001605985.2 Dendrobium catenatum
ACAAAAATCTAATATGGTATTGCCACATTCATTTGTTGTTCCAAAATCAAAGCCACCATGAATGCTTTTAAAATCATCTACCTCTCTACCAACATGTCCATTTAAATCTCCTCCAATAAATACTTTTTCTTTTAGAGATATTTTTTGTAATAATTCTTCTATGTCATTCCAAAAATTTAATTTAGAACTCATATCAAAATAATATATTCTATAATATAAAATTAAATATAA
>NW_021576687.1:0-5051 GCF_001605985.2 Dendrobium catenatum
CGCTTGTTGGCAGCCTACTGGGCGGAGAGTGCCATTATGGGTTGTGCAAAACAAATTGCAGCGTAAGTGGGGACACTTGGGCCTGTCTCAAGTTACGCCCCTAGGAGCTGATTGCTTCCTCGTCTGGTTTGAAGATGTTGAGGCTAGAGACAAAGTGTTGCTTGGAGGACCGTGGTATGTTGCCGGTCAGATTATTGGGATCGAACAATGGAATGCTGGGTATCTATCCAATCCGGTAAGGAAGTTCTCTTCTCCGGTTTGGATTTGCCTTCCCAACTTGCCGTTGGAATACTGGGATGAAGCCAATCTTGCTAGGATGGCTGCTGGGGTGGGAGAGCCAATGTACATGGATGAACAAACCAAAGGTGGGATCGATGCGCGTTTGCTCGCATTTGTGTCCGGTTAGACCTATCAAAGAAATTGCCTAAAGGGGTGTGGGGAAATGATCTGAACGGAGCCTTCTTCCAACCGATCGAGTATGAGGGCATCCCATTGATTTGTCAGAAATGTGGGAAAGTTGGCCATAAGGCTGAGGGGTGTAGGGGCTCCTTGCCCTCCAACAGAGGGGGTCCTCTTTCTCGGGGACATGCGGTAACAACGACCAATGGCCAGTCAAAGGATATGGAGGTGGATCGGAGGAATGAGGATAATCAGGCTTCAGCACCGAGCCTGGTGGAGGGGGAAACAACCACGAGGAATGAGGAGCAAGGGGAATGGACAATTGTTACCAGAAGAAGGCGATCGAGATCGACAAAATCCGGCCCTAAAAACCCGGAGATGAATAATGATCCACCTAATATGAATATGAAGACTACATCCGGCACCATGTGGAAGGTTGTGACTGATGGCAACGTCCCTAGGGGGGAGCCGAATCAAAAGATAGGTGTGTATGGTAAGGAAATAAATGTGATCCCAAAACAATCAGGGAAGTTGACTAGTGCTGAAGGCGGAGAACTGAATAAGTCATCGATTGGTCTGACTCATCCAATGATTGAAGCTAAGGTTAAAATGGACAAATACCCAGCTGATATAGAAATCAATTTTGAACACGGTGGCCCTTCGTCACCAAGATTGGCTGATGTTGGGAAACTGACTCAGGGAGCTCCGGAAGATAATCTGATTATAGACTCGGACAGTAGTAAGGCGCGGCAATCTCAAGAAGTGGGAATGGAGGAATCCAGGGCTGAGGATGATGTTCCTACACTTGGATTGGTGTGTAGACCGGCTGCCAATCGGAAGACCCGTAGGGGAAGCTCGGCCTCTCCTGCCCAAGCTTTGGCCCCACAGGTGTTAAGATTCTCAGGTTCCAAATCCAACCCCCTTAAGACTAAAATTTGGAAGGCCAGGGAGGCCAAAGACAAACGTTCGAAGGAACTTGGGAATTATGGCACATTCCAAAAGCTACCTGGAGTCAGATGGAGTAAAGACCAATTGAGACTAGAGGTTTCTCCATCCAGAGCACATGCTTTAAATGTCATGGACCGGTCGTCCATTGGAAGGATTGAAGGTGACTTCGCGGATCAATGGCAAGAGGTGTTTACAGAGGTCTTCTGCGGTGGGGACGCTTCCCCTTTGGTGGATAATGTCTAGTCTTCTCTGCTGGAATTGTAGAGGTGCCCGTAAGAAGGAAACAGGTAATGTCTTACGGCACCTGGTGGGGGAACACGGAGTCAGTTTCATTGGCTTGTTCGAGACAAAGATGGAAACCATTACTAGACAGGACATCGATAGGTTGGTGGGTAGGCACTGGGATTTTTGCTACCAACCGTTGGTGGGCAGAGCCGGGGGTATTCTTGTGCTTTGGAAGGGGGCGATTGGTGCGTTCCAGGTGCTCTTCCAATCGAACCAATGCATTATGGGGACTATGAACAGGTTGAATACGGTTGGGTGGGAGATTGCTATGGTTTATGCAAACAATGACAGATATGTCCGGAGACAACTCTGGGAGGACATCTCCCGCCATCATACTGTGGATGTCCCATTGGTGGTTGGGGGAGATTTCAACTGCATATTGCCGCCTGGGGAAAAGAAGGGTGGAAGACCTTTTTTTTATTCACAAGCGGCGAGTGAAATGGGTGATTTTATGGCGGCAAACGACCTGATTGATCCGGGGTTCACTGGTCCGGCATACACTTGGTCTAACAATAAGGATGCTAGGAGCAGATCTACTGCCGGCTGGATAGATTCTTGGTTAGCTCGGCCTTGCTGGACATGTTCCAGGGGCTGACGGTGTCTCACTTATCTAGAATTACTTCGGATCACTGCCCCATTCTGTGCTCCGTTCAGGAGGATGGCAATAGAAGGTACTCACGGTGGATCAAGTTTGAAGATGTGTGGGCGACGTTTCCTAAAGCTTGGCAAATTGTTTCAGAGAAGTGGAAGGTGAATGATACTGGATCGGAGGCTACTAAATTGCAGAAGAAGTGTAAACGATCACTAAGGGCACTATTCTTCTGGAGTAGGAACAAGATAAAGATGTTAAACCAGCTGAAAGATGATCTTGACAAGGAAATTAGGATCCTTCAGAAGCTCGAATGCTCCCTGACCGGTATCACTGAGATCCAATCTGAGTCTTTGAGATATAAGGTACAGTTACTTAAGGCTACGTTGGCTAAAATTACTATGTGGTGGGGGCAACGCGCCAAGGTGCGGTGGATTGAGGAAGGGGACGGGAATAACCGTTTCTTTCACTCCATGGCCTCCGCAAGACGGCGATCCAACCAAATTGAGCAGTTGCAAACTTCGGATGGGCTGATCGCTATGAAGCAGACTGATATCTTGCGGATTGTTCATGATTTCGTTGCACAAAAGTGGAACTACACACCTATTATAGAGACGGGATGGCCATCCTTGGAGTCCCGGTTGGCGAGCATGGAACAATTTGCCAGACATTTGGACAGGGAGATTACGTAGGAGGAGATCTGGATGGCTATCAAATCAATGGGGCCGAACCGTGCGCCTGGTAAGGACGGTGTTACGGTATCCTTTCTTAAGGCATTCTAGGACATTATTGGAGAGCAGATTACTTCGGCGTGCTGGGAGTTTTTTTCTTCTGGACAAATGGATCCGACCTGGAAGGTGACAATTGTTGTCCTGTTGCCGAAGGTGGATAAACCGAACCATCCATCTAAATTTCGGCCAATTAGTTTATGCCAAACAGTCTATAAGATTATTGCTAAGATTCTGGTTGCCCGTATCAAGTGTATTCTGCCCAATCAGATTTTAGAAGAACAAGCGGCATTTGTGCATGGTCGGTCTATTTCCGATCATTGCCTGCTGGGGCAAGAAATTGTGAATAAATTCGGAGTGTCTAAATCCACTAGGGGCTGGATGGATTGGAAGGCGGATATGGAGCAGGCTTACGAAAAAATGAGCTGGAGAACTCTTGAATTGGTACTCATGAAGATGGGTTTCCCGCTGAAGTTTTGCAAATGGGTGCTGAACTATGTGACCACACCTCGGTTCTCTATTCTGGTCAATGGGACCCTTACGGAGGGGATTACGGCGGGCTGCGAATTCAGACAGGGGTACCCGTTGTCCCCCTATCTGTTTATTATGTGCTCGGAGCTTCTCTCATTGCACTTTCATCAAAACTATCAGAAGCTGGGCGTTCAGATCCGGACGAGGGGACCTCTCGTGTCCCACCTTCTTTATGCTGACGATGTTTTATTTTTTGCAGGGGTGACTACCGCTAATGTAAGGAAATTCTCATCAATCCTGGAGGACTAATGCAGCTAGACTGGTCAACGAATTAATAAGAAGAAATCTGCTATCAGGTTTAGTAGACTTGTGCCCTCATCTACTAAAACTCGTCTGTCTAGGCTTGCGGGGTACTGTAAGGTGGAGGAAATGGACTATCTCAGAGTCAAATTTGCAATGCGAAGGCTTACTAAGGTTGACTTCTGTTTGCTGCTTCATAAGGTGAACACGCTAACGACCTCCTGGGGAACCCGTCACCTTTCCTTGGCTGGCAGAATCACGATGATCAACTCGGTGTTAATCCCTCTTTCAACTTATGCGGTGACGCACACTTTGGTGCCGCGGGGGGTTCTTGCGGAGGTCGAAAGACTTTGTCGAAGATTTCTTTGGGATAGAGATACAGAACATAGGAGTATGCACTATGTGGCTTGGGGGGATATTACTAGACCCAGGCGGTATAGGGGCTCGGTTTCCATGCTAGCCACAAGTGGGTTGGGCCGCTGCGGGCTAGAATCGCGTGGGACTTCCTGCAGAAGCCTCAAAATCTGTTTCAGAGGTGCATGAGGCATGCTTATGGAGTTTGGCCGTGGCAGCAAAATCGTAGACGAGGGGATTCTGGACGGTGGAGAATTATATGTAATGGGGCGGACAGTTTGAGTAGTGTTGTTCGCTGGAAGGTGTGCAATGGAGTCAAGATTGACATTGTAAATCACATATGGATCATGGATTTGGCAATTTCTTTATGGACTACCTTTTGTAACATTGAAAGGATTGAAGGCTGCTCGGTCAGCGAATTTATTAAGCCAGACAACTGTTGGGATCACCGTAAGCTGCTAATGTGTTTTGGAGAGGCTCTCGTGGATAGAATTTGTGATGTTAAGATATGGACGGAAACGAATGTAGACTCGCTGGAGCTCATTAAATGTCCCATTGGCACATCTATCTCGGCGATCTGCTATGCCTCTTTGTTCCAATGTGAGGAGGACCAAGTGTGTACTATCCTAAAGCTTGGATTAAGACCCCGTGAACGTATTTTATGGTGGCGGGTTTACATGGAGGTCATCCCAACGTGCGCTTGGCTCCATAGGCGGGGGCTGTGTGCTGATGTGTTTTGCCCTTTGGGATGCAATCAGGTCGAGGACCTGAACCATATAACGACTCAGTGCAAGCAATTAGAGGAAGTCCTGAGACGTCTGGAGGCTTGGGGGTTTCCCACTCCGAGATTTTCTTCTTTGGAGGATCTTAAGTGTGCGCTGAAGGGGGGGCTACTGACCAAGGCTCGGTGGCCTCTTCTCTACTGTGCGGCTGTGCACCTTTGTTGGGGGAATAGAAATGCCATTCGTCACGACAAG
>NW_021576688.1:0-244 GCF_001605985.2 Dendrobium catenatum
TGTTTGGGAGCCACTTTCCCATTCAAGTTGTTGTTTTAGTTCACTTGTTTGGGAGCCACTCTCCCATTCATGTTCTGATTTCATTTCTTAGTCGGGTTCATCCCCTTAGATCTTTCTACATGTGATTGTTCTGTCATGTTCCTCCTCATATTGATATCTTGATGACTTTACCTTGATTTGCATAAGAGTATTCATCTTCATTCTATGTCGTTCTTTCTCCACGGACAGACCCGTAGGAGAGATT
>NW_021576689.1:0-268 GCF_001605985.2 Dendrobium catenatum
TGACTTGGAGCTTTATTTATTTTTTAAAATTCAATAAGAAAATTAAGCTCAATTTTGTTTTGAATTTGGTAAGAAAATAAATGACTGAATCTGAATAATGTAATAGTTGGCTTGATTTGTTCATTTATAAGTCCAAAGTTTCATTAATGATAAATTTAAATTTTGATCAATTCATTTAGTTATTTGTTCAGCATTTTGAATCTAAAATATTAATAACAAAATAAAAGTATATATATTTTTTATTTTATTTGTGTAGCTATATTTCAAT
>NW_021576690.1:0-343 GCF_001605985.2 Dendrobium catenatum
TCAAGCTCATCAAGTTCGAGCTTCATGAGGCTCGATTCGCGAGCTCGCTATCTTCCTCTTAATAATATAACATGTATAGTTTTTTTTTTTTTAATTAGCTAAGCTTTTTTTCTCTTAACAAAAGCTATTGGTACAGCTTGGATTTGAAAAAAAAAAAAAAAATTACGCAAAAAACTGCCTTGCTGTAGCGGTTCTCAAGACCAGCTAATGCCCTACCCCTAACATTAATGAAATTGCAGAAAAAAAGAAGTAAAAGATAAAAATCTTTCTCGGCCTTTAGGCTAAGATCAAGTGTAGCAAAAAAGAGAAAACTCTCTCGATTTCATAGACAAAAAAAAAAAAA
>NW_021576691.1:0-292 GCF_001605985.2 Dendrobium catenatum
ACCAGGAGGGTAAAAAAGGATGAGAAGGTTCTCTTCCGTCACTAGGAGGGTGAAAAAGGACAAGTAGGTTCTCTTCCTTCACTAAGAGGGTAAAAAAGGATGAGTATGTACTTTCCCTTTGCCAGGAGGGTGAAAAAAGGATGAGGATGCATGATGCATCTCTTGAAGAGTACAAAAGGTGACGGTTCACTACCCCACTGAGTTGGTGGGAGAGAGTTAATAAGGGCTTCTTTGCCTTACTGTTTGGGAAAATTGAGAGTCATTTGTGTTTAGTACAATACCTAAAGAAGGA
>NW_021576692.1:0-220 GCF_001605985.2 Dendrobium catenatum
ATTGAATTCCCTCTGCTATGGAAATTATAGCAGTGTTGGCTTTAGGACCTGATGAGTGTAAACTTAAATCAGTATATGCCACTCATCATCTAGGTCATTAGTGTTGTCATCTCTTCGGCTAATTTAGTAAGGAAATATACACTATTATTTTGACCTTGAAGGACTTAAGATATTTCAATATTTGTAACTCTTTTCAAATGCTTTAGAGCTCATTGACGGT
>NW_021576693.1:0-205 GCF_001605985.2 Dendrobium catenatum
ATTGCAACAATCCTTGCACACTTATCACTGTATTCAGGCCATACAGTGTGTTGCTTCCAAGACACCCCTAGCATTAACACAATTTCTTAAAGGATTCATAACATTATTAATCGATAAGTTTTACGCAGGCTGTCGACTACCTAACGCAACCCTTCACTTGTACAAGCGAATGGATAAATTAATTTCGTGTCAGAAAACTACCTGT
>NW_021576694.1:0-285 GCF_001605985.2 Dendrobium catenatum
ATTAGTTGTTCGCCAATAGGTAGGAATCAAGCCCCTTACTCCTAACTTATGATTTGCACACCTAAGTCCATCACCAAAAGCTCCTTACAAAAATGGGATGGGAAGAAATGAGTTGAAACCCCCTCCTATTTATAACATTGAGTTTGAATTATTCGTGGGCCCCACTAGCCTAGGATCCCTTTGCTACAAGACAAAGAAGGTATACCTGTGGGCCCCACCAGCCTAGGATCCTTTGCTAAAGGATGGAGAAGGTACACCTGCGGGCCCCATCTACTTAGGATCCTA
>NW_021576695.1:0-339 GCF_001605985.2 Dendrobium catenatum
AACCCAACGACACCAAATTCGACTAAACCTGACCCGTGACCCAAAATTAACACCCCTAGTTGAAAACAAATCCAATGATGGTCATTAGGTGGTGACCGGTTGATGAAAGCCCATCGGAAGAGACCAGTAAGTGACCAAGCATTGTTCAACCAAAATTTCGGTAGCAATCAGTCTGGCGGAAACCGTGTGGCATCAGCATGGCAGAGGTCCGACAATGGTGATGGCCGAGTAGAGTTTTGGTGCTTGGCAATAACCAGATAGAGGTCTGGAGGAGGTCCAATGACAGTGGCTAGGACTCTTGCCGATGGGTTATTTCTACTTCAATCTTATATTGTATTC
>NW_021576696.1:0-281 GCF_001605985.2 Dendrobium catenatum
CGATATCGAGCGGTACCGAGCCGCTGGCTTAAGTATTCGGACAGGATTTGATTTCCACACAGAATAATTTTTCCTAATTGCAGGGCTACAGTTAGAGGGAGGGTCGAATTTCACCCTTTTTAATCTCAATTCTAATTTATTTCTATCATCTAATAATGACGATGGTAAATGGAACATATCTACATCCCTTTATCTCAATGCTCCTAAGTACTACTCTTTGGAAGGCCATTTTGCAGGTTTGATTCGTGAAAGGACTTTATTTTATGAAATCAAAATGGCTC
>NW_021576697.1:0-538 GCF_001605985.2 Dendrobium catenatum
CACACTAGGAGAGTGTGAAAGGACAAAGGGTTCTCTACCTGCATTGGGAGAGTGTGAAAGGAAGGATGGTTCTCTGCCAACACTGGGGATAATGTAAAAGGATGACGGTTCTCTGCCGCACCGGGTAGTGGTGAAAGAGTTTTTGTAAAGGCTTCTCCGCCTTCCTGTGGGTGCAAAATGAGTGTCACTAGTGGTATTAGTGCAATACTCGGAGGGTGCCTCCGGGGTGTGGATATAGGTCCTGTTTGACCGAACCACTATAAATCTTGTGTCTTTTATTTTTTGCTGCTTTTTATTTTCTTCTTTACTGTTTTTAAGTTGTAGTTGAAAAACTATTTCTACAAAATTCATTAATTTTTATTTTCGGTATAAAATATTCAAAAGAGGGAATAAATTTTTAATTACCAATTCACCCCACTCTTGGTTAGCCGCTGGGACAAAAGCTTAGGTTTAACAATCTAATTCATAGTGAACAAGTTTCAACAAAGAGAAGCCAAAGTATAAAAGGGGCAAGCAAAATATATAAAAAGCTTTTTTG
>NW_021576698.1:0-744 GCF_001605985.2 Dendrobium catenatum
ATCTGACGGTATTCAGGTGCGAGCTTGCCGAAGCAACCTTGTGGAACCCCCTCCACACTCCCTTGATTCTCCCCTCACAGGATCTTCTCCCTCTCTCAAACTCCACCCTTTCCTCACTCCATTTCAAGCTCTCTCTTCAAGTTTCCCACCAAAGAACGAAGCTATAATGGCTGCCAAAGACTGTTACAAAGTGCCTTGCTAAAGCTTAAATAGAAGATCTGAAAATGAGCTCATTAATGTAAGTTGCTGACTTTATTATCCGGAAAGATATAAATATCGTCCTGTACGATTAGTACAATTTAAGCCCGATTAGTCGGGACGATTTGAGACGATCAGAAGAAATTTTTTCATATCATCCAGGATGATAATATATCATCCTGAACGATCATAACAAATTATTGAATATCGTCCTGAACATCGCCCTGAAAAATAGTTGTCTGATGCCCAATCGTCCAACGTATCGGCCTGGACGATTTTGCAATTGTCCAGGATGATTTGATCATGCAATCAAGTCATAATTTCTTTCCTTAAATTCTAGATAAATTTTAGAAAAAATGTCCAGGATCGTCCTGGATGATATTTAATAGTCCTGGAGGATCCTTTGAACGATGTACAAAAATAAGTAATTCCTAAATAGATCTGGTGGCAGATTTTTTCTGTTTTGAGCCTATCATCCTAGCCGATATAAAATCATCCAGGATGACATGTTTTGCATAATGACAGCTGCTTTAATGAGGTTGTCCT
>NW_021576699.1:0-809 GCF_001605985.2 Dendrobium catenatum
TCTTATGAGAAGATCTATCAAGGAGATCCGGTTCACTGCCGACACTTAGAGAGTGTGAACAGATGAAGAGTTCTTTGCCTACACTTAGAGAGTGTGAAAGGATGAAGGGCTCTCTGCCCACACTTGGAGAGTATGAATGGACGAAGGGTTCTCTACCCACACTTGAAAAGTGTGAAAGAAAGAAGGGTTCTCTTCCCACACTTGAAGAGTGTGAAAGGACGGACGGTTCTCTGCCAACACTTGGAGAGTTTAAAAGGATAACGGTTCTCTGCCGCACCGGGTAGTGGTGGAAGAGAGTTTTGTAAAATATTCTCCGCCTTGCTGTGGGTGCAAAAGAAGAGTCACTAGTGATATTAGTGCAATACTCAGAGGGTGCCTCCGGGGATTGGATGTAGGTCGTGTTTGATCGAACCACTATAAATCTTATATCTTTTTATTTTCAGCTGCCTTTAGTTTTATTGTTTAACTCGTGGTTGAAAAATGTTTTCTACAAAATTCATTAAAGTAAATTTTCGGTATAAAATTTTAAGAGAGTAAATTTTTAATTACCAATTCACCCCCCCTCTTGGTTAGCCGCTGGGACATAAGCTTAGGTTTAACAACCTAATTCATAGTGAACAATTTTTAACAGTTTAGTTATGAGTAGAAATTAATTTTTTACCCTAGAGATCCTAACAAAAATAGGCCACACACATGCAAGAAAGAAACTTATAAAATTATACTATTTCTACTACATAATCAATGGTAAACACATCAATATAAATATAACATAGAGTAAAGAAAAGAGTCCATGGCAAGCATCATATAAG
>NW_021576700.1:0-281 GCF_001605985.2 Dendrobium catenatum
AAAGTAACCCTTCAAACACATACTTGAGAGACTTAAAATTTCTGTTTTTACTCAAATCGTCCAGGATGATATTTACATCATCTTGGATGATTGGGCTTAAAACAGAAAATCTAATTAGAGATTCTTAATTAAGGCAGTCATCATTAGCAAATCATCCTGGATGATACGTGTATCGCCAAGGATGATATGATCAAAACAGAAAGAATCTGCTGCCATAAACAATTAACGTATTCTGTATTTTTGGAAATCGGCCAGGACGATCTTGGATCGGCCTGGACGAT
>NW_021576701.1:0-458 GCF_001605985.2 Dendrobium catenatum
CTGGGCACCACTAACAACAACCCGGATTCTAAACCTAATAATGTCGCAAGTCGTTTCAAGTGGGATACTCTCAATCTTCAAGTCTTCAGTCTTATTCTCCTTCGGGCTCCTTTTGTTCAAGCTCCTTGGATTCTTCGTACTAAGCTACCGAAATTGATAAGAGGGCACTTCCTTTAAGGGGAACGCCACTCTTTCCTCTTTGGGTAAGGAAGAAGTATGGTCCAAATTTGGATCTCCAAATAGAAAAGGTCTACTCCTTTAAGGGGCATCCTTTTCTCTTCGGAGTCCAAGCTTTGGACCTATGTATCCCAACTCAAAACTAACTTTCACAACATTTAACAATTACCCAAATTATATTTATATGAAAATAAAATCTAGACTCACCTGTAGGATTATCCTAAGAAGTTAATAAATAAAAAGAAATTATTCCCAAGCAGTTATATATGTGCAGAAAAGAA
>NW_021576702.1:0-479 GCF_001605985.2 Dendrobium catenatum
AGCTCGCTCCGCTCGGTTCCGCCCGCCCTGTTGGTTTTCGCCTCGAGTAGGTGTGGACCGGTCCAGCCGGCTCAAGTGCCGACCTAACAAAAAGCCAACCCAAGTTTTATAACCAAAAGTAAAAAACATAAAAACTGAGAAAAATATACATCCAAAAAATGAAAAAAGTCTTTTTAGATGCACATGTATCACATTTTCATTATATCAAGGTTCAATAAAGCCTAACATAAAGAATTTCAAAGCACCCTTATAGAGAAAAAGTGAAGTTAGAATAATGCGGTGGAATAATAATTTGATGGATATAAACTAATTCATACTATAGGATTGTCGTGGCAAGATTACTAAACCAATGCCAAAGAACTAAATAAAGCTAAGTTAAAAGATGAGAGAACTCAAATTTCATATATTCATCAGATTATTTTAAAGCTAAAAGCCATGGTTGTATATAAGATTATCAATGCATGAACCACTATGTTGCA
>NW_021576703.1:0-279 GCF_001605985.2 Dendrobium catenatum
AAAATGTGTTATTCAACATATTATGCATATTATTATTAATATATGTAAATAAAAAAAATTTCTTTAATTTGATACATTTTATTTTTATTGAGTACTTACATGAATCACTTTTAGTGACCGCATTATTGGTTGAAAAATGAATTTAAGATTTTTAATTTTCTTTTTGTTGGATGAAAATTGTATATAAAATAATTTTGTGAGGCATTCGAAATTCAAAATTTAATTTATTTTCAATGTATTTAAAATTCATCTTATTTTCAAAAATTCAAGATAACCCGC
>NW_021576704.1:0-216 GCF_001605985.2 Dendrobium catenatum
CCTTCTTAGAAGGTGACTTCTCTAAAGATTTCTGCCCAGGAATCACCAAATCTTTGGCAGTTGAAGCGGCATGTAACTAGTGGGATTTGGTTCTATGTCAAGTTCATTTCCCATAGTTTTTGCATTGAACTTAATATTCTTCAACCATAACATTTGTTATCAAATTACATTTAACAGCAAGTGGCAAAGATTTCTGCCCCTTTTTCAGCAAAGGAG
>NW_021576705.1:0-310 GCF_001605985.2 Dendrobium catenatum
ACTCCGTCGAGACACGTTATTAGAAGGGAGGTAGGGTGGCAAACAAATTCCTGGATCGAAGACTTTGAATGCAGACTTTAAAATCACCACATGAAGAGGTTTTCCCCAATCCAAGTGAGGAGGTTCAACTTTGGAATCCTTGAAATGAACTAGCATTTCAGTTTGCCAATTGGTTGGTGAATATGAGTTCTCGGCACAGAACCAATTCCTTTCCCAAATTCCACAAGATAGAGAGGCGAGCATATTCTCCCATTTAGTTTTGTTCCGTTCCTTCTCTTCATCTACATTGCACCTGACAACTCGTACAAAG
>NW_021576706.1:0-1282 GCF_001605985.2 Dendrobium catenatum
TAAATCATGTGTCTTGTCCCAATTGAGTTGTATTTAAGAGATTTTTTGTTATTTGTATGGAGAGAGATCGAAATGTTTAGTGTAAATCTTGGGGTCAACGTTAGAAGTCAGAGGTAGCATTGATGGGGTGCATCAATATTATATGCAATGGCATGTATCGATGTTATTGGTGACTAAGTTAACAGGCCCCAGTGTTTAAGATTGCGGAGTGCATCAACCTAATATGTGATGGAGTGCGTTCACATTGTTAGAAGTAGCATGCAATGAAGTAAACTAGGGTAAGCGAAATCAGACGATAGTGGTCAAAAGATTATAGTCAAGAAATGATGGTCGGAGGACCATAGTTGGACAACAATGGTTGGAGGATTATAGTCGAGCGACAATGGACGAAGGATCATAGTTAGACGCTGATGATCTGAGGGGTATAATTTGATGAGAGTGATCAGAGGAATGTATTTGGGTGATTTTAGTCAAATAGTCGTATTAAAACAATAGCGGTAAGAGAACTATAGTAATGTTCGGTGATTAGAGGATCAAAGTTGGGCGATGGAGGTTATGAATTTGGAGCCAGGCGACGGAGGTTGAGAGACCATAGTTGCACAATACTCGGAGGATCGTAGTCTAACGATGATGGTTGGAGCAAACAAAGTTAAGTGATGAGGGTTGGATGATTATAATTGGGTGTTGGTGTTTGGAGGACCAAAGCCATGCGAAAATGTTTCGAAGATCGCAATCAACTAACGACGATCGGAGGACTATAGTCTGGTGACAGTGGTTAAAGGACCTACGCCACATGAAGGGGGTCAGAAGACTATAATCAGATGATGATTGTTGAGAGACTATAGCAGGCGATGGTGTTTGGGAGATTGAAGTTGGGCGATAGGGGTCGAGAGATCATAATCGGGCTATAGCAGTTTGGACGAAAGTGGCAATTGGATGATCGATGATCGATGGTGTTCAGAGGACCATAGTTGAGCCACGATGATCATGAGACTTTAGACGGGCGACTTTGGTTGAAGGGTCGTAGCTGAGTAATAATGGTTGGAGGACCTTAGTTAGGTGACTGTACTCACAAAATAGTAGTCGGGGTATTCGGATAACGATTATCTGATACTAGTGGTCATACTACGATGGTGTGATGATGATGGTAAGGTGATGGTCCAATGAAGCTTTAGAATTCTTCGAATTTCTTAGTAATCATGAACCTCAAGTCCTAGCCTAAGGTCCAAACTCCTCTTCAACTAGAGAGTGAGAGCTTATTTATATATTTTTGAGTGAAATG
>NW_021576707.1:0-386 GCF_001605985.2 Dendrobium catenatum
TGCATAGTCAATTACATAAAAGCTTTTGTTCATCATCAGAAGTTTTCTCTTATGGTAATATTTTAAAATCAAATATTAGCTAAGTTTACTCTTAGCTTTATTATTACATTTGAGAAAACTCATGAGCAATTCTTGTTAAGATTGATAATCTTAAATTCCCCTTTCAGTCAAAGACTTGGGATAATTCAAGGTTCTATATTAAGGCTAACACATGGTATGATAAACTTTTCTTTGTGATGTGGCTTTCCTTAAAGTTAATTGACACGCCTTGAATTGATACCAAGTCAGGTGATTTTATAACATCTATGACAGTTTCCTTCTTCTGTAGTAAAATAAATAAATAAATTACTATCATATTTGGGTTCACCCATTATGATATCCATAAA
>NW_021576708.1:0-351 GCF_001605985.2 Dendrobium catenatum
TCTGCTATGCTACCTACGCATCTGCACTGGACCTGTACAAGCAACCGTGCGATAATGCCCGCAACTCGCGCTTGCACCCTGAGTTCCCGCACGCACACTCGCATTGTTAGATGGATTGAGGCTTGAATAAGTGAAATCCCCCTTAATATTTTGCTTAGTTGTTAGATTAACGGTTACTTTTTATTCTTCTAATGGTATCGGGTAAGGATATTTATTATCCTCTTATCTTTTCACCTTTGGCATGGATCATCTCTATTGCAATTTGGATGAAAAAATATTTTTCTCACAAATTTAAGCCTATTTCCCATGATTGGTGTTAACCTCAATGTGTTATCCAAAGAACAAAAAAAA
>NW_021576709.1:0-208 GCF_001605985.2 Dendrobium catenatum
ATGGCTCAGATTTGCCGGAGGAAGGAAACTCAAGCCCATTTTATAATAGTAGTATAGATATAGCAAATTATTAGTGTTTACTGCTATAATCAACTTAAATATTAAATTAAGAGAATAAATTGCTTACCAATCAAAGCAATAAGAGAGCATTAACATTTTCACTCTCAGCACAACTCTAAAGAAATCCTAAATAGCCTTGCTTTTCTTG
>NW_021576710.1:0-266 GCF_001605985.2 Dendrobium catenatum
CCCCTGCGGGGGTTTCAGGGGGCAGCACCCCCGGAACAAATTTTGGTTTTAAAGATATTTTTGAATTTTCTTTACTATTTCTCTTTGTATTTGATTCATCGTTCCCTAACAATAATACATCTACATAATGCGTTTAATTATGTTGGGACAATTACCTAAAGATCATAGTATTTTAAAACTTGTATGGGGGCAATCTCCTAAAATTCCTTGTAATAACCCCTCTACACAATGTGTATAATTATGCTAGAGGGCAATCCCCTAAAGAT
>NW_021576711.1:0-204 GCF_001605985.2 Dendrobium catenatum
TAACTATCCCCATAGTTTTAACTCAAATAATTAAAGACAGGATTAAAAGCCTTCGCTACAAGAATTAGTTTTGCATATGCAATTACAAAGTTAAGCTACTACTATAAGAAATATTGAAAATTTGTTAAGGCATTAGCTAGCTCTTTAGATAGTAGACCTCAAGGATTTTTGTCTACAAATACATAAGAAAATCCTAAGGAAAAA
>NW_021576712.1:0-340 GCF_001605985.2 Dendrobium catenatum
TACTTTTGATTTTTGTACAGTCATGGCTTTTCTATTCTGCTTTTCTTTCTCTCAGAAAGCCATGAGCTGTATTTGTATATGATTCTTTTGAGGAAGAAAAAGATAGATGATCTGTTCCGCTGCATTTGATGTTCATAGTAACTCTGTGCGTCTGTTTCTGTCTGTATGTTTGGAAGAAAGTTCTGAAATAAATTCCAAAGCCAGATCCTAGAATCAGTTCGGTCAGTCTAAAATTCCGGCATCACGACCCGATGCGAGCGGGATCCATCCCGGTCGGGTTGGGTCGTGACACCCAGAGCTTCATTTCCTTAGGATTAGATCTGCTAGTGGTGGAGCAAGC
>NW_021576713.1:0-242 GCF_001605985.2 Dendrobium catenatum
TGACGGTGCTCCGGACCCAATGACGCAGTCTATTTTGTAATCGGACGTTATTCGAGCATGTTCGAGGCATCGTTTCCTTCGTAGTGCAAGCCTTCGCAACATATTTAAATCACCTTTGAAATTTACGACGCTATCTTAAATGGTCCAATTCAATTGAATAAAATGTATATTCTTAATGATGATGACGTTCCGGACGCATTGGCATCGTCCGTTTGTCGATCGGACTTCGTTTGATCATCGTC
>NW_021576714.1:0-225 GCF_001605985.2 Dendrobium catenatum
AAGTTAATGTTTCTCTTTTCAAATAGATAGTGAAACATTAGTCTATCTCTTGAGTTGGTATAATGTTAATCTATGCAAATTATATAAAACAAAATATTTAAAGCAAATAATGTGGTGAACGAATGTAAAATTTATCATCAAATTTTTTAGGTGACTCCATTTTGGATAGACTTCGTTCTCCACCTTTATTGAAGATTTAATTTTTTAAATAAATATAATTTTAAT
>NW_021576715.1:0-640 GCF_001605985.2 Dendrobium catenatum
AGAACTTCACATACATAGTTCTTGCCAATGGAAAAAGTAATTCTACACATCTCCGAGACGAGTATCTCTACTCCTCTCTTGACCCAGCTTATCTTATATGGGTGCGGATTCTTCGTCGTCTTCAATTGCAGCTTGGAGACCACCGAGCGTGCCACAATATTCTCCGTGCACCCACTGTCTATCAACATGTTGCAGACCTTACCACCAACGGTGCAACGAGTTCTGAAAATTGAGTGGCGTTGCGAATTATTAATCTGTCTAGGGGCTAAAAGAAGCTTCTCCAGAACACAAGCAACAGTTTCCCCTTCATCGGCCTGAAGGTATTCGGGCTCCAATTCATTCACGACTTCAACAGATGGTTGCTCTGCATCGTCTTCTTGCTCTCCATCTATCAATTGGAGTTGTTGGTGATTTGGACACTCGTTTGATTTATGACCCGGTTGGAAACACCGGTAACACTTGAGTGTCGCTGGTTTGGTATATGGATTAGCATCCTTGGGTAACAACCTGGGACGAGAGACTGGTTTCGATTCGGTACCCAAAATACCTGCTCCGCCTGCTGGAGTTGCTGGAGTTCTAGCTGGATGTGATACAGGGGGTGGTGTCACGGTCTCCACAGCAAATCGACGAGTGTAATTGG
>NW_021576716.1:0-219 GCF_001605985.2 Dendrobium catenatum
GAAACACAGGGTTGTTGGCAAGAGCGATTGCGGACATCTTGTCGCAGTAGAGATCCGTGGGGTAACTTTGCGAGATGCCGAACTCGGTGAGCAATCGGCGAAGCCAGACGATGTCTGTTGTGAGGTCGGCGAGAGCTCTGTACTCGGATTCAGTGGAAGAGCGGGATACCGTTCTTTGCTTATTGACTGTCCACGAGATGATCGAATCGCCCAAGAACG
>NW_021576717.1:0-1060 GCF_001605985.2 Dendrobium catenatum
GCCTATTGGTTTAGAGTTTATGCTTCAACTAAGAAGTTTTGAGTTCGAGTCTTTGTGTATGCGTGGGGTGTGTGAATTTATTTTAATTCACCTGAATGTAAAAAAAAAAACAGCCTATTACTGATTTTTGAGATGGCCTAGTCGCTCGGCCCCTGCGGCAACGTCGGGTAATGGCGCCGATTCCATTATTCACTTCACCGCGAGCCCTCTCGCCCTTCTGTTCCCTCCACTCGTCATTCGTCCTCCACAATCCCCAAAGCTCCAACCCTGAACCCTTCAAGAAATCACTGCTAGCTACTTTTTGTCCGGAGCCAGTCGCGTGTCGGGCCTCACGCAGGCCGCCCGCGTCTGAGACTGCGTCGTTGCCTACCGCCGACCCTTCCGTCGTTGAGGCGGAGGGAACCGGCGCGGCCGCTCCGAGCCCTGGTGAGCGTTTCCTCGAGCACCAGCACGCTAGGGCCAGAGCCGTGCTTATCCTGAAGCAGAGTGGTTCCAAGGAGAAGAAGAAGAATAAAAGAGGCAAGGCTGTGTCGTCCTCCTTAGAAGTTTGCTGCTATGGCTGTGGCGCTCCGCTGCAGACGGAAGAGGCGGATGCACCAGGCTTTGTTGATCCCGAGATATTTGAGCTGGTGAGCCTTCTTTGAGATATTTTTGAATTACTGATTCCTGTTATGGCTTTTGGGATCTTACATTGTTGTTCTCTTGTATTGCTCAAGTTAGTTTCATGTTGAGGAATTGCACACACCATGATTGTTGTCAGCGGCAGAGCCAGAAATTTTATTCACGGGGCCTAAATTAAAATAGTTCTATTAGCCATCTAATTTGGAAGGTTAGAATATATTAAAATAATTCCGCTTGTAGTCTCGTTACCGGATCCAAGAGGAGAATGCAAATGAAAGGACCCTTAAAGCTTAGAAGACATAAACATCTTCCAAGAACGGTCAACGTTTGGGGGTGAGAGAGTAGCGAAAGGGAAAACGAAAGCCGTGCTCGACATCGCGAGTCGCTAGAGAGAAGCAAAAAAAAATGAACCATTGATGCTTTTCATGTGTCCAAAAAA
>NW_021576718.1:0-820 GCF_001605985.2 Dendrobium catenatum
GTGGAGTTTCATTTCCTTAATTTGGGTTAAGAGAAATTAAGAGAATTTTGGTGGTTTCCTACAATCTAGATTTGTAGGAAAAGAAGTAGTCCAATGTGCAATCTAGAGATTGCAAATTGAAGGAATTCCTTTGGACATGTGGTGTCCAAAGAAAAGAAAGGTTTCATCCCTCCAATTTTGGGCTGGAGGAGAAAAGGAGATGGGATGTTCACTCACTCAATTTGAGTCAATGAAATAAGAAAAATTCCTACAATCTTTTTGGATTGTAGAAATAAGAAAAGGAAACATGCAACTTATGGGTTGCAAATTCATAGATGTTCCTTAAACTTTTGATGTTCAAAGGAACCTCTGTTTAAAATTGCGCAATAAGAGGCGCGCCTCTGCGCAATTCTTGCCAAAAACGCCTCGAGGCGTGCGCAATTGTTGGCTTTGTTGAGGCGTACGCCTCACATTGGCTGAGGCGAGCCTCTGTTGCGCAATTTTGAGGGAGGCATACGCCTCAGCCAAAAGGGCCCACCTACTTAAAATGACTCCTTTTCCCCCACACCCGATCGGCCCAGTTGATTCCCGAATTCTTTCGCCCTTAAGCTCCAGATCTTGAAAAATTGAGGAGCCCGTCCGATCGGCCATCCTTCCCGCCGCCTCTCCCGCCGGCGCCGCCTCTCTCTGGCGAAGTTGAAGTGTCCGGCCGCCTTGTAGGAGAAGTCTACAAACGATTTTAGGTATTTTTTTTTTTACTTTTTGGTTAGATTTTTTAAGTGAAAGAAATTTTAGGGTTTTAGATTTTTGAAATTTTTTGTGTGATTTTCGATTCTTTCAT
>NW_021576719.1:0-272 GCF_001605985.2 Dendrobium catenatum
AAGAGCGAGAGGCGAGTAGACAGACTTTAGGCTTCGACACAGTCGTGTTCTCTTCGATCGAAGGCCATGAGAGTGGATCTATGCACGAAAATGAAAGAAACGTGAAGAGGGTTAGTCGAGTGACTCGAGAGAGAAAGGGGAGAGGCGGGCGTCGAATCGGGTATAAGATCTAGGGTTTCGATGCTGGGCTATACCAGCCGTCAAATCAGTGCAAAATGCTGATTTTAAGGTGGCAGTTTTCAAACCGCCCTTAACAACTGTTGCCAAAAATC
>NW_021576720.1:0-476 GCF_001605985.2 Dendrobium catenatum
GGTGCTGCTCGTAGCGGGCAATATCCTCAGAGTGTTGTTGCTCCTGTACAGCAACGTAAGCGTCAAAGCGGGTCTCCCATCGATCAAACCTTTCTATCTACTAATCAACCGATGAGTGCTGGTGTAGAGGAACAGGGTCAGGAATGGGAGCGGGAGCGAGAGCCTCCTCCTCTCCAGCGCCCCGAGGTTCCTCATGGTGGAGACGAGTACTGTGATGGGTGGGGTACTGAAGGAACTGTTTGAGTAGAAGGGAGTTGGGAGGTTTGGTGGAATAGGATACTGAAGTTGGTATTTGGTTTCAAGGACATAGGCTATGATGTGTCCTAAGGCTAGATTGGGTTTTATCTTATGACCTGGATCGCGGATTGTGGTTAAGTGATCAATGTATCGAAAAATTAGGTCCGCAGTATTAAATTCTCTATGAGCCATGATGTAAAAGGTAGTGAGGGAAAGTAGAGGGGTGATGTGGATTCGGT
>NW_021576721.1:0-293 GCF_001605985.2 Dendrobium catenatum
TCCAAAATTCATCAGAAAGTGCTTGATCAATATTAGTAGGTTCTATAGTTGAAATAAAGGCAGAATGATTGACTTCTTTGTTTAATCCACGCCTAGTTCTTACACCCTCACTTGGTTCACCAATATGTTGCAAACCTATTTTCATGACCTGTGTTTTGATGATTGACAAACACTATTGATTCTCTTGGACTATTTGTTTCTTCTAACTTTTCAGGAATCAAAGATCGGACTAACAGACGAAGCCAGTTCAGGATTTCGTAGGTTTAGGGTTGAGTCAGTCTATACTTTTGTTT
>NW_021576722.1:0-322 GCF_001605985.2 Dendrobium catenatum
CGGATCGGCCCGGCCGATCGCCACATCGTCCCGGGACTATCAGACCAAAAATATCGTCCTGGACGGTTCCCAGAACTATTCGCAGGACGATATTTTCTACAGTGCAGATCGGCCTGGACGATCTCACTATCGTCCCGGACGATCCTGAAAGGAAAATCCAAATCAGAGAGGAACAGTAAGGGAACGAGGTCTCACAAAAGCAAACCTAAATCTAGGAACAAATATCTAACAATCTTCACCTTGGTCCTAGATTTTACAAAAAACAACAAAAGATAACCACTCTTATTTAAAGAACAGCCAAAGAATGATCCTGTCGGTCTCC
>NW_021576723.1:0-624 GCF_001605985.2 Dendrobium catenatum
GGAGGCAATAGTCACTAGTGATGGTGATTATCAATGTCAAATCTCTAGTAGAGCTATAGTTCTCTTCAAATCTCCAAACTATTCAAGTTCAAGTCTCCTTTATATGAGGAATATGGGTGTACTTGTAATTTTTTAAGAGTGACATTTCAATAAATTCAACCAAAATTCATAACATTCTATCTCACAACTCATATTAAATTATTTGATAATAGATTATTAATTCAACATTTTGGTATCTTAATGTCATAAAAATCAAATGATCTTGAATTTGTTGGATTTGTCTCACCAAGCTGCTAGATTTGAATATAAACATGCAAATTTTGAAGATTGTATGGCCCTTTAATCAATCACTTAAAGTTTTGGAGATGAGAGGATTACAAAAATATAATACAAGTTTGTCTTTCTATTAATGTGAGAGAGAATATTGGAGATGAGATAGTTGAGTAGTATTGATCAGACGATGGTGAGCGGGTGGCAATAGGTGGTCGTGATGATGATGTGAAAGCAGTTTGATAATTGTGATCAATTGATGATGAATGGGTTGGGGCAGATGAGCAATAGTGGTCAAACGATAATGGTTAGGCAACGACGATGAAATGATAGTATTTAAGTGAAGTGACCAAA
>NW_021576724.1:0-365 GCF_001605985.2 Dendrobium catenatum
GTAGTTTGTCTTGTAGTTTGCTTTAGTTTATGTTGTGTTTTTTCCTTTATTTTTTTTTGTGTGTCTAGGACCTTCTTTTTGTGATGACAAAAGGGGGAGTAGGTTATGCTAGGAAAAGTTGGTGTGCTTGTAACTTTGAAATTTTAATGAATTGCCTTTTTTCTGAGTTTTTCCTACTTGTGTTTGCCATCATCAAAAAGGGGGAGATGGTTGAAAATTTATTTTCATGACTTATGTTTTGATGATTGACAAACGTTATTGATTCTCTTGGACTGCTTGTTACTTCTAACTTTTCAGGAATCGAAGATAGGACGAACAATAGAAGCAAGTTCAAGATTGCATAGGTTTAGGGTTGAGTCAGTCTG
>NW_021576725.1:0-321 GCF_001605985.2 Dendrobium catenatum
TTGCCGGTGCACAACGAACGTCGAAGTGGAGTTTAGGTGATTGCCCGCTTCGTTGTTGGCGTCAGACCGAGGTCCCATCCCACCACGCGCAATAAAGGCTTGTATAGGCAGTTTTCTGGTCCGCTGTAAACAACGAAAGCGAGAATCTGAGTTTAGGAAAATTCGTACCTTCGCGAGTCGGTAGTGGAGGCTCGTGGGCTGAGGCAAGGCAAGAGAAGCAAGCCCCTTTTTTTAATAATTAACATTAATTATAATAATAATTAGATAATTATAATTAATAATTAAATACTAATTATTAATTAATTATAATTAATAAATTAA
>NW_021576726.1:0-230 GCF_001605985.2 Dendrobium catenatum
CAATTCCATACAATGGTCTTACTCGACAAGCACAAACACTAGCTATGATCAATAGTGCTGTTGTAGAATCCATATTGCTGTTGTAGAATCCATATTGTTGTTGTAGATATCCGTACGTTGGTTTCAATCAAGAAGAGTCGTCACTCTTTTGCCCGTCGGCATATAAAACTCCTTATGACTCCCATCAATAGTGCTGTTGTAGAAATCCATGATCGATATTTAAAGGAAAG
>NW_021576727.1:0-208 GCF_001605985.2 Dendrobium catenatum
AAGATGGCTCAAGGGAGGCCTCTTCTTGGTCACTTGGGTCAAGCCATATGGCTAACCCAAGTGAGCCCAAGGCTTGGGTCACCAAGAGGGGTCTCTTGGGTACCCAAGGGTTCATCCCATACATTCAAAGGACTTGGAATGGACTAGATTCAAAATTTTGAAAGAGAAAGGGTATGGGTCCATGGGTCAAACCTGGTTGACTTGGTCA
>NW_021576728.1:0-241 GCF_001605985.2 Dendrobium catenatum
GTAGTCGTGCATCCAACATATTGTTTGTGTGCAAATACTGAAGTACTACAACAAGTGCAAGCTCTTACGACCCAAGGCAGGAGACTCGTTAGTGCACTATGACCCGCCTACGAAAATCAACAAATAGTGCACGACAGTCTACCTGTACGAAGTAGCGAATAATTCTATTCAAAAAGCTGCTACGCCACGCCACCGGATCTGCAGCATCCATACAAGCAGACAGAAGGCGTCTATAAATATT
>NW_021576729.1:0-12509 GCF_001605985.2 Dendrobium catenatum
CAAGTCGCCCGTTTAACGGGCGACTTGCTACAGTAATTTTATTTTATTTTTAAAAAAAATTTAAATTTTTTTGAATGCTGACTAGACTTTTAAGTAGCCCGTTTAACCAGCGACTTTGCCTATTTTTAAATTTTTTTAAAAAATATGCTTAAGCTCTTAATACAATTTATAATCATGCTTAGTCTTAAAATTTTCCCGCCCCTAATTCGTGCACACTCAAATTCCTAAGCAGCACCCTTTCTTTGCAAGCTGAAATGCATGAAAATGAGCTAAGTCAAATGGGCTTCCTATCTATAATATAAGAATTGATTCCACTGCAAGACCTGTTGAGCCAAAGTCTAAATGCAAAATGACAAGGGGAGAAGACTTGTACGTGCCCCGTGACATGCCAAATCACCAAAATAGGGTGTCGCCTATGAGCCCCTAGTTATTTAATGCGTGTGTACTAAAGACATACAATCACATTATATCAATACATTAAGTGGCATGTACGTGTACTGCCAAACATGCATGTGCACTATACAAGCGCACTAAGTAGCAAGTATGCATACCATCAAGCATGCAAATGCATCAATAATCATGCAGACAAGCAAATGCATCATATATGCATATGAGCAAACATACAAATGCATCATGCATGCACACTAAGTAAAATGCAAATGCATCGTACAAAGTGAACTAAAATATGTGCAAGCATGCCGCACAAGTACATTATGACAAATGCAAGTGTGTTGTGTGAGTGCACCGTGAAACATATAGATGCGCTGTGAAAATGCATTGAAATTTATGCATATACATTGCACAAGCACATTATAAGACATGCATGTGTGCCATGCTAGTGCATTATTCAACATGCAAATACATCATGCATGCACCATGCAACATACAAAAATATCATGCAATTATATTAAATAGTGTGCAAATGCATATGCAACCATACAAGTACACATACCACCATAAAAAGTGCATATACCACTGTGTTAAATGCATATATACTATATGATATATAATATATTATGCAAAATGCATTGGAAATATATATATCTGCATGGGCCCCAAAAAACGTAATAAATACACAAGCGTGACGTATGAGGATGATGCGCATACTAAAAAAGATTAAATGGGCTTTAAATTTATCGCCCTGAAAAGTGTGCAAACATATTATACAAATGCACTATCATGCATACATATCACTTAAAATTATATTTAAATTACTCGTATGTGCTCCAACAAGTGCGTTACACTCCTAAACCCTTGCCTGAGTGTAATACCCGAGGTGCTCCAAATCAATGTAAGCATAAATTTTTTTTTAAGCATTTCATATATATGAATAAGAAGAATAACTTATTATTATTTTGATTACAAAAAAAAATATGGTTTTCATCTAATACAGAAACTTATTACTCGATTTCTACATGAACTACCATTTCATTATATCATTATGATTTCTACACCCATTACGATTCCTGTACTCACAACACTTATCTTAACATGCAATGGATCGATTAAGATAGTATTACCCGACCTGTCCTGCCGAAAACGACGAGTGAGATACCTTAAACAATGCCAAGAAGACATATACTTGTCAATTATATTTGTTATGTTTACCTTTAGCATTTATTTCAATTTATTCAAGTTGTATCATGTATGCAATTGAGACAAGCAATATGTTGGGATGGTTAAGAAAAAGAGATTGGGAATATTAATTAAGTTTATAAATGGAATAGGCGCACCAGCAAAGGCAGCAAGCGCGAAAGACCTGACGGGCTAAGCCTACACTCTCGTAAATTTTTCTAAGTGGGGCATTAGGACTAGCCTGAAGAGAGAGCACACCAATTCTAGAATTGCGAGCGATCCTATATATCGAATGGAACGTTGGATGGTTGCCCAAAAGCCTATGCACCATTATATAACTTATTATATACAATGCCTGAAAGAAACACAACAAAAGTTGATGTTTATATGAGCGGCGAATATTTTGTATCCTCGAACGGTTGCATTTATAATCGCGCCACGCCATAAGAATACGATTATATTACCCCGGAGGGCTAAAAATATCATCTCCTTTTGGACTCATCATTAAAATTTACAATTATTTATAACAGAGCATTACCCCCCCTCGATGTTTGGCGAGCGGGGTTTTATTATTTCTGGCGTTACAGGACATCCCATAGCCGGCAAGCCCTCTATGTTAATACATCCCAATGATTTGGCGAACACTTTGATTAAACTAGCTGCGTTTTGCCTTCAATATCAATATAAGGAAAGACGTTGTTTTAAAATCCATGAAAGTCTGATTAAAGGGTTTTAGGCTTTAGAATTTCAAGGAAGAGATCAACTTAGGATTTTTAGATTTTTTGAGAAAGAAAGCCCAAAGGAGTTGCAGTAGGGCATCTTTTTTAATTTTTTTTTTTTTTTTTTTTTTTTTTTTTTTTATGAGATGAAACTCAGTGACTCTCCCTAAACCAGTTGCCGGCTTTACATTTTTAGCAATCGTTATTTTGGTTCAGTTGATTTATTTATTTAGGAAGATTGGGGCTTACATCACCAACAACTGCTGCTGCCAAGTGAATGCCCGAAGTTTTGAGGGCCATAGGGTGATTTGGAATCACCCATGCCTCGACCCTAAGACTATAGGTGAGGTTTACTACCGAGATGCGGTAGGCCGCGAACTTCTAGATCTAACAGAGTGCCAGAAGGATCTACACTAAACCTCACAAGAGCGCATAGCCCGCCCGACTTCTGGATTTATTGATCCCGCCTGGAAGGGACTACAGCTACTCCTTCCTATCGCCCTTTTAAAACCATGTTTCCGGTCTTGATAGCCTCGTCGAGCTGCGTCCGCGAGTAATATATTTATATTAAGAGAGATAAGGCTAAGGTCTTCCACCGGCTCGTCTAAGCATAGTCGCTGCAGACCTACTAGCCGCATGCGCGTGACTCACAAAACGAAGATTGTCTTCCGTGCTAATTAGTGAAGCGATAAAACCGGCTTTCTCGCAGGCCATGTGAGTATAATATATTTGCATTAGACAACTCCTGCTCCTTGAAGGGAGCATGCAAACTCACTTATTTAGAAAATCGTGTAGCCTAAATCAACTTTTGTTATGATGAAATACTCTTTAATGAGTAGAATTCTAGAGCCACGCTGTAGTAATCGATCAAGAATCAAAGACACCACCACCGGCACGCGTCTCTCCCCCTCCCCCCTCTCGCTCCCTCGTTCCCGGCCGGGCGGCCCCCCTCTGAACAAAACCGAAGACAATAGGAACAGACGCAGTGCGCCTCTGATCCTTAATCGAACCACCCTAGAGAACTCACACTCCACACTGCTTTTGTTGAATATAAATAATGAACTGATAATGTAATGGGAATGATCCCTAGTTATTACACATGAATTTCGCGCTAGCTGACGTGTGCCTGCGCCATATTACAACCTCAGTCAAATTACATTTACTGACTAACTGGTGAAGCTGGTGTCTCTCAGCGATCTTGACTCCCTTAGATATGGACATTAGGCTTCACGGCGTTTACAGATATCATCTTCTATGTCGCCTATTCTTTACATCTACTTTGCTCCAAACCCCCACAAGTTTGACACTATCTCTAATTCTATCAAATACTATTTGAAAGAAAAGACTCAAACCTGCCAGTGGTATTAGAGCGTATATGATAAAGCCATTTACATTCCATGATATTTCGTTTAGCCATCTTAGAGTGCCAACAATCTTTTTTTATAACTTCTACCCTATGCCACATCTTTGGGCGGGTTTAAGCAAGCAACCGTCATGAAGCAGTTTAATTATAATAAAGCCGCTCCCCTTTTAGAATCTAGAACCGCCACCCTTGCCAGATTATATAACAAGGTAATTATTTCAATACATCTAATAACCACTTAAGGCGCAAGTGCCGCACACACAGACAATCCTCTAAGCGCAATCAACACCACAACAATCATATCATCAGCGCAGAATATGAAAAATCTAGTTCCTAGCGAATGCCGAAGGGCTGTGCACTCTCTAATCGTGTGTTATGCTAATATGTAGCATGTCACAACTAAAGCGGTCTTTGCGTTGTTAGATATAAGATGTTTAATCTATATCAAAGGCTGGTTTCACTTTTAAGTTTTGTGACTTAAGTATACTATTGATTTTTAGGATGATTGTTCAATTATTGTAGATGAAGGGGAAGTAACGAAAGTTAACCATCATGACTTGTGTTTGGGCAAGCCTGGTTACTTATGTAATCTAAGATACAAGTGTAGGTAGGTCAGTCGCGCACCTAATTTGGGGGAGTATGCATTGATCATATGATCTATCAATAAGGGAACCTAAGTAATTAGTAGAGTGAGTATATCTTTATTGTTCGGACTAGAGAAGTGGTCTATATCTATTTATAGAGGTAGTAAACTTGCGCCTTAATGGAGGCTTCACTATAGGATCTTGGTGCAGAATTCATCACAATAAGGATGTAGCGAGTAATTATTTCTATCATATTGGCATATTCCTAAGCCGACAGTGCGTATGAGTTAGCTTTTTAAATGTCATAGGAGAGTGTCACTCAATTGGTTTGAAGTGGAAGAGCGTTTACTTTAGATTTTATAAGTCTAAGATGGTGTTCCAACATGTAGCTTTTTAGCGGTTCACTAATCTGGTGTTGGAGAAATACCCTTGGACTTTTAGAAGCTTAAGATGGAGAAGATGGAATCCCAACATTAAAGCTTTTAGGCTAAAATTGTAGTCCGAGTAACTCTTCGTTCTTTTTTTAGTCCTTTTTTTTATAGCTTTGTGCCCAGTAAAGAGAGAAGAGAACCTATAGACTTTTGGGCTAAGTATTACATCTTCTAAGCGTCTTTGGAACCTTATAGAAGTAATGCGAGAAATAGGTACTAGCTTGAGATGCTACTATTCAATATAGGGTGCTCCTTGATATTTTGTATATTCAATGGAGTATGCCGAGTTTTCATTATGCTTAAATTTGGAGTTAAGGGCCAAAACCATAAGATGGTAAGCGTCAACTTTTATTGGGTGTTTGTCAATAAAGTGCTGTAAAGATTCTGTAGCTTTGGGTCACAAGATCAAGATGGATATCCGTTATGAACTATTTATAATCATATGTGGACATTTATTAATGCATAAATTTAGTTTAAAGCAAACACAAGTAGTTATGATGTGATTTGGCCCATCATCAAGAGATATCTGAGACTCGCCGGTATATATCCAATAGAGGAGTTCATTTCATCCATAATTTTGCGTTATGGAGAATGAAAGCGACACAACTTTTAGTGTTGGGCGAGGTGATAAAACCAATATTTGGCTCCGTTGTTAGAGAAGAAAGTGAGATGCAATGGAGTAGACATAAATCGAGTGAAAGTTTCTTGGGGGATCATTTTTTGTTGTTCCAAAGAGGGAAATGCACTCTCCTAGTTTGCTTAGGAGAATTGCGTAGGTTAATTTCCTACAACTTTGGCAGGTAGAGGAAGCACTATAGCTTTAGGCATATGTGGGAGGATCCTTAGACTTTGGAGTCGAAGGAAAAGAGAGTATGATTGAATCTGGTATAAGTTCTATCAAGAGTAGATGATCTTTTTGGTGCTCCAATATTAACAATCCTCATCCAACGTGGGTTGAGGTAAGGAATGGAGGAAAAAGGGCGTCTCATCTGTGAAGCTGCTAGTCCATTGAACATCTTTGAACATGTTTGATGTTCAAGAGAAATATACACTCATAACTTTGCATTTTAGAGAATGAATGATCTTCCATATACCTGGTTAAGGAGCGGAAAACGCATCGATTGCGTGTAGAGAGAGAAGGGAGATGCAATTGCTGAGATTGCAAATCAAGAGAGTCTTTGCGCACATGTGTCAAAGTAGGAATGATCTCCGAGTTTGCAGTTAGGAATGAGGCAATTTCTACACCGAGTGTAGAGAGAGAGAACGATGCAACTAGAGATTGCAAATCCAAGAAACATTCTATTGACATTGGTGTTCAAGAGAGGCAACGCACATCTCATATTTGAGTCTTTAGAGAATGAGATAGTTCTACAACTTTGGCGCTTTGTAGGAAAGGAGTATGAATGAATTTATATAGATGTAAGTTAGAGATTAGTTCGGAAGCATTGATGTCAAGGGCAGAACACTTTACTGATTAGCTAAGTAATTATGAAGTTCTATATGAGCTATGCGTACTCAAAGGAAGTAAAAAAAAATGAAATAAAAAAACTAGCATTTTGCCTCAATTTGTGCTTTAAGCAATGCAGGCAAGAACTAGGACTTGCAATCCTAAATTTTAAAGCGATTCTCATTGGTTTGGTGTCCAACGAATAGTGATTTGATAAATTTCCTACAACTTTGGGGTTGAAGGCATATATGCGTTTGTTGGTGTGGCGGTTCAACAAAAGGGTGTATAGCTTAGATTTAGTTCCAAGCTACATTGCCATTCATGTACCCTACCACTTGGGAGCTTCGAGAACGCCTCCAGGATTGTACATTGAAAGGGTGATTCTTTGTTAATTCATGTCTTACAAAGAAAGGATTGGACTTTGAGATTTTTGGTCCTAAACCCCTGACGATTTCATGTGCATGGAATAATTAGAGCTTCGATGGGTGCTCCAACATATCACACATGAAGTGAGATTTCCTTATTGGTTTATGTTCAACAAGAGAGGATGAAAGAACTCGGAAGTTGGTTCCGAGTTAGCATGAGTTTCATGCAATCTAAAACTTGGAGCTTTGAGGAATGCTCCAAGCATTATAGCATGAAGAGGATTCTCCATTCCTACCATGAATGTTTGGACATGTACGAAAGGGAGAACACATTGAAAAGATATTTTCGTATGCCCCCATCTAGAGTTGTTTTGAACTCAACTGGAAAGGGACGAATGATTCCTAAGGTTTGGGAGATCTCTAGATCAATTTTAGGTAGGTTCTAGATCTGGGTAGGGGTGAGCATCATATACTATGACTTCTATGGAAACTTAAGATCAAATTGTATGCACTAAGAAAGAACTAGAATGCATGCATTGTGCTAGATGGTTCTCCAAATTAGGGCAATTTTTAGTGAATCTCACTTTAAACATTCAATTTTGCGCAAGTTGCTAAAATAGAGTTAAATAATCCAAAACATGAGAGGTCATGCCGACCTCCTTTGAGGGTCCATAAACATCCCAAGTTCATTTTCTTATGAATTAAATAAAGCCCTATTTAATTATCTTCCATAACTCTCACAAGTTTAAGATTGCAATCCAAATCATGCAAACTAAGTTTAGGTTAAGCTATGCAAACATTTAGCGCTTGGAGATATCCACCATTATGATCTTCATTTCTTAAATTTGAAGAGACATCAAAAGTGCATTCAAATAATTCCTTCTTTCTTTATCATCATGGCCATTTGCAAAACATGAACGTTGCAGGGGTTCTATGAAAGACCCACCATTTGGTTTGCAAGACTTCCAAAATCAATTGAATCACTTTCTATGACATTCTATAAATTCAAATGAAAATCATAAATGTTAACGATGTAATTCCCAAATATCTAAGTTTAAGTTTGTCTATAACTTACAATTTTGCCTAACAATGCACACTGCACATAGCTACATGATGTGAAAAACCCTACACATTGTCATTCAAGAGTAGGTTGAATGACAATACTTACCTAAGGATGCATCGTAGGCGAAGTACTTAGGCCACAATATGATGCCATAAACATACATTTGAGCACGGTGTGCGATAACACCCAACACCTCTACACGCCATCGAAATCCCTCCGCGGCCCTCACATGAGCAGCCAACAATGAAAATCACGAATTTCACTGTTTTGCCGAAGTGCGACAGCCACATGAAGCGTTTAGGGACCCTAAGAAATTAAAGCTTTCTAAGGACTAAGCTTTTAGGCGAGCGTCAACGACATATCAATGCCTTGGGAGACCCATAGTTTGCCTAAGTTTAACGTATACCTTCCCGTTTGCTTCCTAGCGCCTCCAATTCAAGTCCAAGCATTGTCCAAGCTTCTTTTGAATGCTCAAGCCCTGCTGTCCAAGCCATTTTTTTCCCTCAAAGAAGAAGGCTGCGATCCCAATGTTCCAAACAGGCGAATCTCACATGTATTGCAGAGCCTTCCGAAGGTTGGTCGTTGCCTGCCAAAGCTTCCGCGACAGCAGATTTGCTGTTGCGAAAGCTCCAAAGTCATTGCTTGCCTGATGCAACCGCTTCGTCGTGGCCAGCGCATGTTCCTCTACAAACAACTGCATGATTCTTGACAGTACTGCTGTCCGGAGCTTTGGACAGCAATAATAGCGGACTCGCTTCTTCCTAGAGAAACTCTGCGCTCTATTAAGATCAGAGCCATTCTGAGCTTCACAACCAATATTGGACCCAGCCACCCCCAGTCTAGAGCACAGCGAAAAACCTTCATACAGCAACGCCCAATGGCCCTTAATCCTAGAAACACTCTTAACAAGGCCTTCATATTCAATTTCTTCCCCTGACTGGACCACTGAACTGCATGCAAATTAAGAAGCGAACGAGCTCTGCTTCTTCCCGCCATAGCTCTCGGCATAGGTCGACATGTACTAGCGAGAAAATTTATGCGGAGCTAACGGCGCAAGCCAATGGACCGCATCTCCCTCTTTCTTGATTATCTGCTGCCGTTCGACGCGTAAGACAGGAGCGCGACAAATCCCCGCTCTCCCTTCTCACTCCTCGCCCGGTTTGGGACGCCACGAAGCATGCACGAGATTGGCTGAAAATCCTCCATGTCCGCCCTCTCCCCTATTTCTAGATCGAGCATAGCCGCATAAGAAGCCCCGATCCGGCTCTTGCCTTTCTCCCTCTCCCGCTCTCTGCTGGACGCCGAACTGCCACCCACCAGAGAGCGAGCAGGCTCTCTTCCGCTCATCCCTCGCTCTTTTCTCTCGCCTCTGGTTGTGCGCGAAAAACACAGGGAGTCCGAATCCCTTGCCCGTGCTTCTTGGAGAGCTTCACGTCCAGCCAAAGCAGCAAAAGCCACGCTCCAAATGAGCATATCCCCACCTCCACGGCGTGAAATGAGGTATTTTAGGGCAGATTCTAATGTGAAATCTGAGCCTGATTTGAAATCAGTTTGAAATCTCTATTTAGCCCCAATTGATAGCATTAGGGCTTGCAATTGAGTCGAATATGGACTCGACTAGAACCGATTTGGGTCGTTTTGGTACCGATGCGGTCCGATCAAGGCTAATTTCATGGAATGACTAAATCGCGCCGCAATTAGTGTCGAATTCGGGTCTCGCATCGACGCTCGACAGGGCTGTCGATTGCGCTTTTGATTTGACGTTGATTTGATTTAAATTAAATTTAAATTGATTTTAATTTAAATAAATCAGAGTTGATTCGGCACGTTTAATTCGCCTCGACGACGATCAATTGAGCTTGAGTCGACGCGATCGAGCTTTGTCTGGCTCGATCGGGCGTCGGAATCGATGCGAAAATTATTTCGCTCAACATTAGCCATAGAATTTTACATGGGTTTTACTATTAGATGCGTTAACATGGTTAGAATTATTTCTTTTGCCATTGATGAGTATTTCATTGCAGCATTTTGGCTCAATTTTTTTATAGGCGGGCCAGTGCTGTTTATACTGCCAGTAACGGGAAAGGAGCCCGTTAGGGCATTAGCTGCGAGAAGATAGTGAATCTGTCCGGGTTATTTGGTGCTAAATTATATTGGTGTACAAAGAGTCTTAGAGGATATCTGAGATTAGCTGTATAACCTATTTGATATGTAAGTAAAGCTTCAAAAGTTTAGTAGAGCTCTGTATTAGTTTTAATTATATTGATAGTTCAGTAACGGTTATTCATTTACATGGCTTCAATATTATTAAGTGTGAAATTTATATGTTGAAATCCTTCTCTATTATACTCTAGTTTGGCATGTTAGAGTGGTGAGCCAAACTGGTCTTGTGTGACATAAATAGTTATTCAGAGGCCTAAATAAAATCAAATGGAAGCATAATTGGAGTTAGACATGACAAGTAGCGAGGAGATATTATGAATCTCTATATTACAGAGCTATTAGGTTGAATAAAGTATTTAATGGAAGTAGTGCCTCATAACATTTTAGTACTAATAGCACGTGTGCCCATAACAGGCTTATTAATTGCTTTGATAATGTTATGCTTTACTAATATTGTATATTGGTATTATATGAATTATCTATATGTTACAGTATAAATATATCTGAGCGAGTTGCATGAAAGAATGATTGGTCAATCTTCCAGGCCAGATACGAAAACAGGAATGCATGAGGGGAAACAAGTCTAAGGAGATTCAAGATATTGTTGCCCATTATTTCAAAGAGTGCGTAGATAAAATGACATCTAGGAGAATCTTCTATCATCAGCTGGACCTTGAGATAGAAAGTGACAGTGAGGTGGATCGACATTTAAAATGTATTTCAAATTTTTAACCTCTCCAGCATTTAAAGGTGCCCCAAGTGATACTGATAGTGGCCTGCCTATGCACTGCGTTGTTGAAGATTTTGAAAGATTCTAGAGGTATGATATGTCCTGAAAACAGAATAGGTACCATTGGCCTACATTTGTGCCCTAGAAGGAGAAGCGGAAAGGTAGGTGCGCAAGCACAACATAGAGAAAAATTTGCCGACAGATGCCTTAGCACTAGCCTAGACATGAGAGGATTTTTGTATGCGAGTATTCCAGAGACTGGTTTTTATTCCTCCTTTAGCTTAGACTTAGCCTGCCCAAGACAATTCTTCAATCTGACTCAGGTTCTAGAAGTATATGCATATTGAGCTGGAGTTTAGACATCTTTGTTCTCGCATATTTGCCGCCACACTATGTTAGCACCCAGGAGGAGCAGTGTCACAGATTTTTGCACGAAGGACCTGCAGGATCAGCTACGACTTGCATTTGGCCTGCCTTTTGGCATATCAATGAATTCTCAGTCTTAGATGGAAGAGAGCCAGGAGATTAGAAAATGAGCTTATTTTCTAAGCATAAGCCATCCTGGCAAGCAACAATCAATAGCCAAAAGAGATATTCGGAAAGGCATTGCATTCGATTAAAAATTAAGAAGCAAAGTTTGGAGGTATAAGCAAAATCAGAGTCAGCTTGTAAAAGCCTTTGCTGTGAGCAGAGGCTGGAAGCGCACATTAGTTGGCTCAGTGTTTGCTGTGGCGATCTGGCCGATGCTTTCAGATGCTGAGTGAGTTGGCGTCATCGCAGTTAGACTGCCCTCAAGAAAGTAAGAATTAATTGCTCAGACCACAAGGATATCAGCGCGGCGGCTACCAGATACAGACACAACATAAGAAATATCTGGCAAGGTATATCAGCACAAGCGCAAAAAAATAGCTCAGTTTCAGGCATGGCCAATAAGTACAAAGCGTAAGACCACCAGTTCAGTTGAAATGGAGTAAGCCCGTCAAATGTTAAAGAAACCACATAAGATAGAAAGCTAGAGTTGTTTGCCATTACACCCAGAGAGAGACAACGAATAATACGAGAAGTGGCTTACATGTATACTTGATTTCTAACAGTTAGCGCCCAGATGTTCTTTTTGAATTTTATGGGCATCCCATTCAGTTTATTTTCTGAAGAATTTGCTTCTCGATTTATCTGGAGACTGCAATAGTTTTTCACGCCTACCTTATAGATTAAAGATGCCAACGGCGAAAGATATTTGCCTAAGCTATTAAGGATGTTGCCTTAAAATTTGAAATATTCAGCGCCCGTATCAATATTTCCAACAGAATTGATTATAGTGCCTATAATAAATGTGACATCATCTTTGGGAATGAATTAGAGTTAGCTTAAATATTTTCGCCATACAATTGAATAGCCTGAAGAAAGAATAAAATTAATTAACCAAAAGCTGGAAGACCTTAGAAAAAAAAAAAACAAAATCTTTAAAATACAAAAACAGAATTTCAGCTAGGTCTTAACAAATAGCTCCTATCTTTTCTTTACCTACTGATTTTGTTTTATAATTATATATATTGACCAATACAACAATACAACTTTTACAGACCATACCACTTAAGAAATTACTGATTTTCTTCTACTCATTTCAAAAAATCTGCATACTGACAATCTAAAGCGTATACATTTCAGCATTTTTGTAATAAAATTTCAGCACAAATATTCTATTCCCTCTATCTATCAACTTACAAATTTTCATGCCAATATCATTTCAAAACACTATAGGCAATAAAGATAGTTGAAGTTTTGCATACCGTCTTGAATTAGTAATAGGATTCATAGGATTCAAAAAGTCTAACCACAACAGCCTACAACGGACAGCAGACCCCAGCAAGCTACTCGTAGATCCCTCTGCCTACTTCACTGCTAGCTATTATGAACTCCAAAATTGACTATATGACAATGAGTTGAATGCGGAATGTATGAGAATATATGGCGCAATGTGCACAAGTAATTGTATTAATATTATAAGGCCTAATGCTTTTTCACTACAATCTTTCACTTAGCTATCTCAACGTTTTGAATTTTCCACT
>NW_021576730.1:0-216 GCF_001605985.2 Dendrobium catenatum
CCTAATGTGTTTAGTTTTTATGAAAATATAGATCTTTAAAATCTAGGGTTTTATTCGATTTTGATTTTCTCTTAAAATGCCTTTGTAGAAAAGTTTCTAATTGGGGTTAGGAAGTCTTTTTGTGAAGATGGATTCTTTTTAGAAGAAGTTTTTGCATGCCCTAATAGTTGGGGTTTTCTAAAAGCTAGAGTTAGGATGAAATCCTAATTCTAGTAA
>NW_021576731.1:0-232 GCF_001605985.2 Dendrobium catenatum
CAGCTTGATGCAGCAATAAAGAGAAATGAGAAAAATGGCTAACAATTTTGATAGTGAAAATTTTTCACCGGATGATGATGATGACATTGTGCTAATGACAATGCAATTTAAAAGCTTTTAAAAGAAAAAGAAAAAGTGTTGTAAGAAATGGAATAAAGGTAAAGCTAATATAAACTCTAAGGTTTCTACTAATGATACTATTTTGAATGCAAGAAGTAAGAGTACTTGAAGT
>NW_021576732.1:0-227 GCF_001605985.2 Dendrobium catenatum
AAGATTTTCAATGTCCTTTACAAAAAGATGATCAGATTCTATATTGTTAGTAATTACTAAGCAGTAATCATCGTCATCAAATGGACAAACAGTATTAAAGCCTAGTCCTGCTTTTGACTTTGGTTTATGGAATTCCGTATTCCAAAGACTTTCAAAGGACTGAGCTTGACGTTTAGTCCACGTAGATGGAGTAAGACCTTGCTCAATTAAATTTTTAACACAATAAG
>NW_021576733.1:0-278 GCF_001605985.2 Dendrobium catenatum
CATTTATCATATGAATATGATTCTGATTTATGATTTAATCTTCCTTATATTAGAGAGTGAGATTTTCTTCTCTATTATTTGGAAGATATTCTCATAATTGAGAGTATTTAAAAGTTTCAAAAGGGAGCTAGCTTGTAAAAATGACAAGACGTATAAAATGAGCTAAAAAAAGGTGAAAAGATACGTAATGATCGCTAAAAAAAATTAAAAGATACATAAAGTGTATCAAAAATAAAAAAATTTGCAAAGTGCACCAAATAATTGACAAAAGGAATACA
>NW_021576734.1:0-467 GCF_001605985.2 Dendrobium catenatum
CATTATTTGAATATATTTTTTTTCTAGAGATGTTAGTTTCTATATTTGTTTTTCCTTAAGTCGGGACCTTTCGGCAGTGGGTTTTTGGATATATATCCAAGTGTCACACCCCAATGCTCACCGTACATATCTTGTTTCTTTCTTTACTTTACCATCATAATAAATGGTTGGCTTTTAGCTATATCGGGACTTTTTAGTGATGGATCTTTGGACATATGGGCCAAATGTCACATCCTGATGTTCACCGTACAGAGCTCAATATCGTCATCATTTTTTTTTACTGCTACTATAGCATATAAGTGACTAGCCAGAGATGGAAAGAGAAACCATTTTCCAGCGGAGTCGCCAGAAATCTGTGGGCTCCGAAAATTCGGCCCCGGCCTCCGCTCGCTCTTTTCTTTTTTATTCCGGCGAGGAAGTTTCAACGAACTAAGTTCCGAGGTAAATTTTGGAAGGCAGATGGGTTT
>NW_021576735.1:0-763 GCF_001605985.2 Dendrobium catenatum
CAATTCAGCCCCCCCCCCCTCTTGGTTAGCTTGGGCTAGTTCTATAGGGCTTAACATCTCTAACAAACTCACACTAATGTGAAAGTTCCTAATGATAATCCAACAGTTCAAAAAATTTCTGAAGAAGACAAAGAAAGAAATGTTCTTGAAGACCATTCAGAAATTCCTATAGCTGTAACATAGCTCACTACTACGAAGCAATCCATCAATGAGAACAATTATACGGAATCTATGATTATTTTATCTGTTGATTCAGGTAATTCTCTTACTATTCTTAACAAATTTGATGATCTAAATAAAATGGAAGAAGAAGGGGAAATATTATGTCCAGAAAATGATGATGGAATGAATGTTGCTGAAGTGTCTTTAATCAGTTAGGATGATGTGATTATTTCGGTGAAGAAAGATCATGTATCGTCGAAGGTGGAGCTGGAAAACATAGAAGGAGTTTCTTCTAATGTCAATAAGAAAGGTACTAAACAACTAAAGGGATTGGGACCTATTAATATGGTAACTAAAAGTAGAAGAGGGAATATTGATAAAAAAGATAAGTTGGAAACTTTGTCCCCTTGTTCAATGATGTCTTTAATTATCTTTTAGAATTGTAGAGGAGCTTGAAAAAAAAAAAGCTTCTCTATATCTCAAAGAGATAGTAAAAGATTGTTGCAAATCTATTTTTCATGCCTTATGTTTTGATGATTGACAAACACTGCTTTTCTTGGACAACTTGTTGCTTCTAACTTTTCAGGAATCGACGATCGGA
>NW_021576736.1:0-240 GCF_001605985.2 Dendrobium catenatum
TGATTAACGATTAGATTACTCATAGGTTAGGAGCGATTTGGATTGTTAATACGATTTTTTGTAGGTGGCCACACTCATGCAAGGCAGATGAAAGGGGGCTAATTAAATAATAATAAATAAATGCTATAATTTCTTCAGCTGCTTAGCCCCTAAATGAAGAAGAGTGTGCCAAGTGTGGCTTAATAATTTAAATTCAATTGCATATATATATATAACTGCGTGGGATAATTTTTATTATAA
>NW_021576737.1:0-258 GCF_001605985.2 Dendrobium catenatum
TACATTAAATTTAATGAGTAAAATAATAATAATAATAAATTTTAAGCTCATTAATTTATTTTTAAGGTAAGCATTAAAAAATAATTAATTAATTACAATACGTATTACATTAATACTAAGAAATTAGATATTATAAGGATTAGTAATTGGGCCGATGCTACTTTGGGCCTTTTTAAAAGGGTATCGGGTGCGGGAAGTTTTTTATTATTTTTTGCTAAGGATTGGCCCAACTGCCCAATAATGCAGCCGTGGAGTACT
>NW_021576738.1:0-274 GCF_001605985.2 Dendrobium catenatum
TATTGACATTGATATGGACATGGACATCATAGATTTAATTATATTGTATAGACTCATTGATACTATTGATTTTGTATTGTATTGATTTGCTACAATTGATTTATCGTATTGCTTTTCCGATTGATTTTATCGACTTGATTTATGGATTACAGATTATGGAGATGGGTTGTATTGATTCTTAGATACCGGCACCGATATTGATATGGATTCTGCGTATTGATTAGATATTGATACCGGTATTGATATAGATTGTATCGATTGATAGATACCGACA
>NW_021576739.1:0-1415 GCF_001605985.2 Dendrobium catenatum
ACAGTAGTCGGCATACATACAAACTGGCATCATACAGTACAATAAGTTTAAGATTGAACATATTTTTCCTATATGATTATGTATGAATGTATTTCATACACTAATTAGCGTACATTCAAACCCTATTTCATACAGTACGATCAGTCTAACCAAAATCATGCTTCATTTGGTATGACAATGAACTAGTTTGATTTGTACTCTATGAGTCGTCCGTATGAAACTAATTTCATACAATACAAACAGTTCAAAAAATTCACCTATTTGTATGGATGAACTTGTACGCACCCATTTCATACTCTGGACTTCATCTATACAAAACCATGATCGTACAACACAATCAGTTTAGAAAATTTAGAATTTATTTGGGATGAATTGTGATGTAGCCATTTTGTACTCTAGGCGTTATTTGTAGGTAGGTAACTTCGTATAGTACGAACATTACTTAGAAAATTTTCTCGCCATGATTTGATTAACTGCTTTATGGAGGAACACTCAGATCAAATTGTCCCGTACGATCCATGATCGTATATTACGATTATTTTTAAAAATTTAAGTTTTTATACTCCCTTGCTTTGTGTGTGCATAGTTACCCAATTATAATCACACTTTCTCTTTTTTCTTTTTTGAAGAAATGCATATTGCATTAAAAAGAGGAAACAACTATTACAAACTAGAAAGAAAAAATAAGCCCTTTACAACAATCATAATGGATATGCAATCTATTAAATTTCATTTTAAATCCATTGGGGTGATGGGGACACCAAATATTAAAACAACCTAAAAGGTTAGTTTGTATCCTAGAGTTCCCAAAAGATAAAAAATGAAACCTAGTAAAAATCCCACATTTCATTATAATAATTTCAAAAGGTAAAGAATAACCTACAAGAAAATAAAAAAGACAACAAACTACAATAAGAAAAAGAAAAATAAAACAGGATCCAAATCGTCAACATGCCCGCCTTCAACATCTTTGGATGCCAACGAGCTCCAATCATGAGTTGAATCCACTGGAGCCTCCATGCATCCAATAACAACCACCAATGAAGAACAAACTAAAGTCGATGAAGCAATGACACCGACACCCATCGCAAGAGTCTAATAACCAGCCTCAACAATATCAAAGCCATACGAACTGATAATCACCAGCACACACTTCACACTAGTAAGGGAAAAACCAGTAAAATTCAAACCCTTCAAATCTTTAACCAATAAGCCTTGTTTTTCAAAGAGCAAAGGAGAATCCATCTTAAGTCTTGAAGAGATAAGCCCTCTCCAAAAGAAACCTCCTATACGTCTTTGATGATCCAAACAATTTTCCATATACAAACCAAACAATAAAATAATTCCAACTTTACCATAGTAATTCACCAAACTATTTCTTTTGGAAGATCCACTCAAAGCCATCGAAAAAATTG
>NW_021576740.1:0-334 GCF_001605985.2 Dendrobium catenatum
GACCTTTGGACATAAGGACCAAATGTCACATCCTGATATTACCGTACAGAGCTTTCTTTTTTTTTTGCTCTACCATCATAATAGATAGTAGTTTTTAGCTCTATCGGGACTTTTCAGTGATGAATTTTTGGACATAAGAACCAAATGTCACATTCTGATATTCACCGTACAGAGCTTTCTTTATTCTTTGCTCTACCATCATAACAGATAGTAGTTTTTAGCTCTATCGGGACCTTTCAGTGATGGACCTTTGGACATAAGGATCAAATGTCACATCCTGATGTTCACCGTATATAACTCAATATCATCATCATTTTTTTTACTGCTACTATAG
>NW_021576741.1:0-237 GCF_001605985.2 Dendrobium catenatum
CTAGTAGAATTTTATAACTGGGCGAGGCCCCGTGGTTTTTTCCCTTTTTGGGTTTTCCACATAAAAACTCTAGTATTCATTTCTCTTTTCGGTTTGTGTGCTGAATACTCGTGCAACGCTAATACGAATTTACAAACTCTACTGCAGCGTATATTCTAGCACACAATAATTTCTATGCTAATATTTATCTTTAAAAAAATAATTACATAAAAATATTTTAATTTTTAAAAATTAATA
>NW_021576742.1:0-257 GCF_001605985.2 Dendrobium catenatum
CATGTCAAACTCACAACTACAACTACAAGAGCATGGAATCATATTTTCATATAAATCTTTAGTACCAAACAAAGCCACGAAAGTTCAACGTACTTGTTTTCAAAATCTACCCTGAAAATCAAACATCGACAAGGCTCAAATAAATTATTTAAATGAAAATCTCTCAGATTTTATGAGAATCTAAGCAAACTATCAATTATCAAAATTAATATTGATATTCATGTCATTTGGAAAGCAGAATCCGAATTTTGTCTCAT
>NW_021576743.1:0-460 GCF_001605985.2 Dendrobium catenatum
TTTTTTGAATCGGTACGCTGCTTGTACAGTTTCCAATGTTACTTGTCGATGTCCAGAAGTTCTAGCACCCCTGTTGTCGGTATGAACAAGATGAAGAATTACCTTCGAAGAGCCAGAAAAGGGAATCTTAAGGCTGGAAAGACCGTTGAGTCGGAAGCTTTAGAGAGGGCCGATTTCGAGGCCAATTGAGAGTTCGTTGCTCCTTCTACGTACCCTCTCCTTGCACAAAGGAGGGAGGTTATAGAGATGAGAGTGCGATCTTCAATACACCTACTTGACTACTACACAGAAAGACTTAAGCAAGAGATAATTGAGCGATCACTAGTAATAGGCCATAAGCCCCCAATTGAGGGTTATGATCCATCCACTCTACTAGAAGATGTTAGGGCGCATTACTACACGTGTCCCACTACATCATCTACAGAGGAGGAGTAGAAACTACTCGGGGTGCCACTCTCTT
>NW_021576744.1:0-408 GCF_001605985.2 Dendrobium catenatum
CCTCTTGGTTAGCCTTGGGACATTTAACTTAGGTCTAATAATCTATTCACTAGACTCAACACTTTATACCGATGGTAGGCAGCCTGATCCTCTGCCTCCCTGAATCGAGGGTCCAGAGTGGCCCTCGAGGAACTTCTAGAAGCCTGGCAAACTCGTTTCCCACCTGCCATAGCAAAGGATTAGCAAGGAGACACAAGAGGAGAACGAATAAGGTGAAAAAGAATGGCTGGATCGGCCAGAATTTAAAGAAATGGCCATATCATCCAGGCTGATCGCAGAATCGTCCAGGCCGATATGACTCAATAATTACGTATAGGCCGATTGGTCAAAAAGGCGGTCCGATCGTCAGGGCCGATCAAATATAGGCCAGGACAATTAGACATAAGCAATCGTCCCGAGGAGACAATC
>NW_021576745.1:0-209 GCF_001605985.2 Dendrobium catenatum
TCTATTTTAGGAAAGTGATTGATTTAAATCTAATTTCTAAATTTAAATTCATGAGGATTTAAATTAATTCTTTCCTAAATCTAAAACCTAAATTAGGAATTCATAATTGTTCTCCCAAATTACTCCCCCTTGCCCATGCTTGGCCGAACCCCCTCATGCCCCCACCTCTTGATTTCTTTCTCAAATTAAAACCTCTCCCTATGGAATTA
>NW_021576746.1:0-467 GCF_001605985.2 Dendrobium catenatum
GCAGACGCCATCGAATGAAAAAAACGAGTATTCCCGTATCCATCTTCAATCCACTTGACCTTTGCCAGTTGTCTCCACCACAACATGATTCGGCCAAGGGTGGAATTCAGCAATTGGACCTTATATCGCAGGGATTCAGCCTGAGAAATAGAGAGGCCAGCAGAAGAGCATTCCAATTCTTGAAGGGCCCTGATCTCCCTATCCAGATCCTCCTTGAGCTGATTCAATTTCTGGAACCTATCCTTACTCCAGAAAAACAGCGCCTTGAGGGATCTCAGACATTTTTTCTGTAATTTCGAAGCTTCAGACCCCACATCCGCAACTTGCCACTTGTTGAGGACAATGTGCCAAGACCTGGGAAAGCTAGCCCAGACGTCTTCAAATTTAATCCAATTTGAAACTTTGCGCGCCCGCCTTTCCTAAAAGATGCAGAGGATAGGGCAGTGGTCCGAGGCGAGCCTAGTCAG
>NW_021576747.1:0-212 GCF_001605985.2 Dendrobium catenatum
GATTTACTTCTATCGACCAAAACCAAAGATAAAATTGTTGCACATCTAAACATTGATTCATCCATAATCTAGAGTTCTCTTCCACGCATTAGAATGGATATATAATTATGACGGCTTATGCTCTAAGGAAGTGTAACCTCAGAACTAAATAAACCCTGATGCCGATCATCTTTAGAAATCTAGTTAATTTAAAATCCAATCTACCTCATGGA
>NW_021576748.1:0-281 GCF_001605985.2 Dendrobium catenatum
AATTAATTTAAAATAAATCAAGATTAATTTAATTTGTGCAATAATTTTTTGAAATATCATTTATTTATTTCATAAAAATCTATTAAAACACTCCTAAATTAATTAAAAACTGGTCAAACCTGGTTGATTTTGGGTTTCCGGGTCAACCCGAACCCGACCCGATTTTACAAACAGGTCGAAATCCCTAACCCGAACCCAACCCGGTTCGGGGGTCGGGTTTTCAGGTCGGATCAAATATTGACACCACTAACAATGTGTTTAATTATATTGGTGGTAATTGC
>NW_021576749.1:0-232 GCF_001605985.2 Dendrobium catenatum
TACTAAAGCCTTTATCAGGCTATTTATATACGGCTCTATACATGGGTATGATTTGAATAATACAAAATATTATTTCCTCAAGATCGTCTTCTTCCTTTCCTCCATTCATCGCACTCGCACAGCCTTCTCTCAGGCTTGTGCTTCTACACAACTATAATCAGTTTTCTTTCAATATTATTTTGAAAACAATGACAATTTCATGGGAAGAAGTATTCTATTTATGATTTTCCAA
>NW_021576750.1:0-839 GCF_001605985.2 Dendrobium catenatum
GATTTGATTGACTAATTCTGATGGTTAATTTAAAAAAATATTTTAAATATTCATAAAATATGATTAACATTGTATGATAAAATTAGTTCAAAAAAAAAGTTTGAAAATCTTACTTAAATTAATGTAACGACTAGGGTTTTTAGAGCATAATGAATTATACGATATAATCGAGAACGTATAGTATGATTAGTTCATAGAAACTAATTTTTTAATTAGGCATTAAGACTGCTCTTTATATTGATAATACAATATGATTATAAGTTGTACAGTATGATTTGTACAAAGATTTTAACCATTAAAATTTATATCACTCTCCCTGTGTGTGTGTGGGCTTAATTACTCAAATGTATACACTCTTATGTGGCCAGACTCAAGATATGGAGAATAAAAAAAATAGTATTGCAGACTTTATTTCTTGATATTCCTAGTCTACCCATTATTGAGCTTTTAATAGTCTTGAGTAGTTTATATCTTACCTATAATATTAGTGCTCACAATCAGAAGAAATATCCAAAATGTTTAGTGAAAAAGTAACAATTCAATCAATAATATTTGTCATCATCAAAATTATAGACTAAGGATCTTAGATTGCAACACTTTCTAGTAATCTATTGATTTTTGAATGTGACTTATGATTTAAACTGGTTATTCCGAACCAACATAAATTATTGAAGAAGTCAAAACTAACATTTATTTTACTAAATGGAATAAAAAAGAATAATATTTTGCACAAGGGAATGCTAAATGCTTAAACTATTTTTTCTGTGCACTTAAGTCTGAAGATTATATGAGAGTTTCTATATGTACCACTAGCAAGAATATTTGGGATAGACTATATA